>NW_024037915.1:0-193339 GCF_016077235.1 Cyprinodon tularosa
AAAGAAGAATGGGAAGTTAGTTGGACTTTGGTTCCGGACCGGATCAGGGTTCTAAATGAAGGCCGTGATTCTCGCCGCCGGGTTCGGAACCAGACTGCAGAGGGACGTCTCCTCTGATGCCAGCGGCAGGTTCGGCCACCTGATCGGGGTTCCGAAGCCGCTGCTGCCGGTGGCTCAGTGTCCGCTAATCAGCTACTGGATCCGGGCTCTGAGGCGCTCCGGAACCGCGGACGGGATCTATGTGGTGGTAGGAAGTTCTTCCCATCAGAAACGGAACCAGAACCTGTTCATACAGCCGGGCCGAACCGGACCGGACCTGCTGTTAGGGCGGTGGTTTCTGTAGCATTAAAAGCACATTATGCGAAATATCATTAAATTTTTAAGGTTTACATCATAATCTGGTTTAATGTAATTTATGTTATAATTCTGAGGGATTAAAGAGGATTAAAGAAAGCAGCTGAATAGGAAAAATATAATATAAACGCCGGGAAAATACCGGGAAGCGGTATGGATGAAAGAAACCAGTGCTTGACTGAGCATCATGGACAGCTGTGACGCTGCAGCAACAAGCAGGCTCACTGCAGCCACTGAGAAGATGGGAGGATTAAAGTACAAAGAAAAAACTCAGCGAGCCGTTCAATGTTTTCACTCCATTTTGCACAGAGGCTTTTTTAATGTATTGATGATAGCAAAGTTAAATATTGTTCCAAATAATAAAAAAGAAATTTGTTTAAAATAACACAGACAGCAAAGAATCCTCTTCTGATCTACAGTATAGAACTATGAAAAAAATAGTTACATAAAAGTTTTCCACTGTGGAGATGGTGTAGTTTGTTTTGTTGCAACCTTAAGTGTGAAATAAACTTCAGTGGAGTTTGAAAACAAAATATGTGTATAAGTTTATTATATCTGGTTGAACGATGTGTGTGCCCAGTTGATTTTTTTTTTTTTTTTTTTTTTTTTGGGGGGGGAGGGCGTGGATCGTAATCCAAAGGGGGGCCCAGAAGAAAATCTTTGGGAACCACTGCACTAATGAATGCATTAATCGGTGCATTACGGTGTGACACCTCATTAATGAGGAACCTCTGAACGTTTATTTATAGTTTATAGTTCTGATGAATAGAGATCATATCTGGCTTCTCTTCATCGGCTTCCTGTTTAACCCAGAATAGAATAGAATAGAATAAAGCCTCATCAATGAGGCACCTTAGAGTCTGCAGCAGCCATGGAACGAGTCCTAACTAGTCTTCATCATAAATTCATGCTCTTCTGTCCGTTCAGAGTTAACCCATCATTTAGCGTGACGCTAACTTCTCTGGGTTTCCAACCAATGACAGGCAGACATTGGTCTGACACGTCATCAGTCTCAGCCAATCATCTGATGCTTTTTTCTACCTTCTGTGATTGGATGTTGGGCTGCAGCCTAACCCTAACCCTGCCCCCCCAGGAGGACCCACCTGGACGCCCTACCTGCTGTTAGCAGAACTAATGTTTAGGTTCTGGTCGGGTTCTGATTGGACCTGAATGTTGGAGTTCTGTTGATGTTTCTACTGATCAGAACCTGCTCCTCTCCTCAGACCAACGCTCTGCACCACGCTGCCTTCCAACAATGGGCCGAAGAGTTTCCAGACGTCCAAGTCCTGTGTGACCAGACCAGAACCAATGAGGTAAATAGATGTTGGACCCGGTCTGTTCCAGAACCTCTGGTTCCGTCTAAACGCCGCTGTATTCCCAGGAGCGTCTGGGCGCCGTGGCCTGCCTGCAGCTGGCTGTCAGACACTTCCACATCCGGGACCGAGTCATGGTTATCGGGGGGTGAGTTCTGCTGGAAACATGCTTCATCAAATAGGGTTCGTTTGGGTCTCAGCCTCGGTTCTGACCCGTTTCTGCAGTGACACACTCTTCAGGGAGGACTTCAGTCTGCGGGCGGTGGAGCAGAGAGTCTGTGAGCTGCAGGCGGAGAGCGAGGACAGCTGCCTGGTCCTTTCCTATCGGTGCCGAGACCAAGGTGAGTCCATCGCTCCGAGTCCCTCTGGGGTTCTGGTTCTGTTCTATCGGTGTCCATCGCTCCGAGTCCCTCTGGGGTTCTGGTTCTGTTCTATCGGTGTCCATCGCTCCGAGTCCCTCTGGGGTTCTGGTTCTGTTCTATCGGTGTCCATCGCTCCGAGTCCCTCTGGGGTTCTGGTTCTGTTCTATCGGTGTCCATCGCTCCGAGTCCCTCTGGGGTTCTGGTTCTGTTCTATCGGTGTCCATCGCTCCGAGTCCCTCTGGGGTTCTGGTTCTGTTCTATCGGTGTCCATCGCTCCGAGTCCCTCTGGGGTTCTGGTTCTGTTCTATCGGTGTCCATCGCTCCGAGTCCCTCTGCGTCCACAGCTGATGGGGTTCTGGTTCTGCAGAGACCCAGAAGTACGGGATCCTGGAAGTGGAGGAGAACCTCCGCGTTCGCTGTATGAAGGAGAAGCCGCAGCCCTCAGAGACAGAGTCCAGGAGAGCGGTGAGTATGTGGTTCTGACCCGGTTGTGGTCCGGTTGGTTCCGGCCCAGCAGCAGCTAATGGTGTGGTTCTGTCTTGCAGTGTCCCTGTTTCTACGTGTTCTCCAGTAGCAGCCTTCCTCTGCTCCACGCCTTCCTGGAGGAGAAGAAGGTGAGAAAAACCCAACAGAACCTTTAGACCCGACAGGTTCTGGTTCTGAACAGTTTCCTTTCATCCGTAGGACGCTCCGATCGAGGCCAGAGACGCTCCGGGAAACTTTGTCTCCTGGCTCATTCCCAGGTAGCAGAGGAAAGGTTCTGGTCCAGATCCGGCTGCTGTGGTTCTGAATCTGACTTTTCTGGTTCCAGGAAACTGGTCCATGTTCTGGAGGTATCGGGTCGCTTTGACGTGGGGAACCTGCCGTCCTACCTGGAATGTGACCGCTACTTCAGGGAGGAGCTCCAGGAGGTCCAGTCCTACATGGTGTAGGAGAACCGGACCAGAACCTTCTGCAATAAAATGATCCAGAACCTTCTGCAATAAAATGATCCAGAACCTTCTGCAATAAAATGATCCAGAACCTTCTGCAATAAAATGATCCAGAACCTTCTGCAATAAAATGATCCAGAACCTTCTGCAATAAAATGATCCAGAACCTTCTGTAATAAAATGATCCAGAACCTTCTGTAATAAAATGATCCAGAACCTTCTGCAATAAAATGATCCAGAACCTTCTGTAATAAAATGATCCAGAACCTTCTGTAATAAAATGATCCAGAACCTTCTGCAATAAAATGATCCAGAACCTTCTGCAATAAAATGATCCAGAACCTTCTGTAATAAAATGATCCAGAACCTTCTGTAATAAAATGATCCAGAACCTTCTGCAATAAAATGATCCAGAACCTTCTGTAATAAAATGATCCAGAACCTTCTGTAATAAAATGATCCAGAACCTTCTGCAATAAAATGATCCAGAACTTTCTGTAATTCTATTCAGTTTATTAATTCCCATCGTGTCATCTCAGGTCACTTTATAGATCCAGATCATCCAGTCAGATTGATTCAAAGTTTTCTATCTAAGGAAAACCATCTGATTGCATCGACTCATTGACTCTTCAGCAATCCCTCACACTAAGCATGCTTGTAGCGACAGTGGAGAGGAAAAACTCCCTTTGAACAGGAAGAAACCTCCAGCAGAACCAGGCTCAGTGTGAGCGGCCATCTGCTGAGGCCCACTGGGGTTCAAGGAGACAGAAGCAGACATAGAAAAAGAAGCATAGATACAAAAGGCAACTGTCAACCAGCTCCACAGGCGGCCCCGTCCAGGAAACACACAGCCAGGCAGACGAGCTCTGAGCCAGCTCCCATGTCAGAGGATGAAGAGAACACATCCAGTTAGTCACAGTCAGAGAAACAGGACTACACTGGAAAACAGGCCAAGCTCCAACATCTAGAAACAAAGGTGTTGATGGCAGCAGCACAGCTGATATTTCTCTCCAGGATGGAGTCACAGCCAAACAGGAACAGACCAGATGAAGCTACTATGAGAAAAAGCAGAGAGAGCAGAACGTTAGAGATTGAACTAACAGATTCTGCAGAGTGGGAGAATAGAGATAGAATGAAGCAGAATGATGAAAAAGGGGTCCCGATGTCCTCCAGCAGTCTAAGCCTATAGCAGCAGAACTATAGAGATAGAATGAAGCAGAATGATGGAAAAGGGGTCCCTATGTCCTCCAGCAGTCTAAGCCTATAGCAGCAGAACTATAGAGATAGAATGAAGCAGAATGATGAAAAAGGGGTCCCTATGTCCTCCAGCAGTCTAAGCCTATAGCAGCAGAACTATAGAGATAGATCAGGATAACCTGAGCCACTCTAACTAGAAGCTTTATCAGAAAGGAAAGTTTTAAGCCTAGCCTTAAAAGTAGACAGGGTGTCTGCCTCACGGACTAAAACTGGTAGTTGGTTCCACAGGAGAGGAGCCTGATAACTAAAAGATCTGCCTCCCATTCTACTTTTAGAAGTTCTAGGAACCACTAGTAAACCTGCAGATCTAGAGCGAAGTGCTCTGTTAGGAACATAAGGACATTTTCATCTTCAATCTGGCTGAGGAAGATCTATCATTAACGTGAACAAACTGAATTCGATCAGATAGATCAGATTTAAACCAGTCTAGAGCTGTTCCTTTAATTCCAACAAAATATTCAAGTCTTTCTAAAAGAATATTCTGATCAACTGGATCAAATGCAGCACTGAGATCCAACAGGACGAGCACAGATACAAGTCCATTATCTGAGGCCATGAGAATATCATTAGTGACTTTCACCAGAGCTGTTTCAGTGCTATGATGAGCTCTAAAGCCAGACTGAAACTCTTCAAAAAGTTCATTATGGTGGAAGTGATCGCACACTTGTTTGGCAACTACTTTCTCAAGGATTCTAGATCAGAAAGGAAGATTGGATATAGATCTGGCATGTAGAAGCATTTTCTCTCATGTTTCATAGCATTTAGCTTCAGAGTGTGAAGCTCTGCATTAAACCAGTGAACCAGCTTTCTAGTTTTAAAGTTTAAACATTTGGTCCATCACCGTCAGGGTTTGATGAGGTTTGACGACCCAAATGCAGAGAGGCTGAGGAGATTTCTTAGAGTTTAATGTAGTGAAACAGGAATCCAAAAATCCAACTAATAATGAAAAGCAAAGCAGAACTATGGAGAAATGTGGAAACCAAACATGAGGAGCCGGGGAGAGACGAGGAAGACAACAGCAACGACTAGGAACCAACAACAGCAGAGGGAGAGTATAAACAGCTGACTGAGACGAAGGCAGCGCTAACGAGCTGATAAGGAGCAGGTGTGGGAGGAGACAACGAGGGAGCCAAGGGGAAAGGAACACGAGACGGCAACAGAGGAAAACAACAGAAAAACCTGAGAATATAAATCTAGAAACTACAACAAAATAGGAATTAAACCAATAAAAGTAGAAAACAAGGAGCAAAGTAAAGAACAGAACCAGGACCGTGACGCCCGCACATTCAGACAAACTGGTTTTATTTCCATTCCATCAAAAAAATCACAATCTTCTGCATTTATCCGAACCCTTCTCAGTGGTGTCCTCCATCTTTGCGACCCGTGACCCAAACTGCATGGCTCTCTTGGGGAGGACGGCCGCCGGGCCGAGGCCGATCCGCCGCGCCGCCAGCCTGAGGAGGAGCTTCTCCCCGACGCCGCGGGGCAGCCGGAGGTCGGCCTTCTGCCAGATGGGGAGGGAGTTCAGGAGGCTCACCACATCCTCGTCCAGGTAGGGGAACCTGAGGACCACACAGGACTCCGGTTAACGACCCGCGGCTCCCATCAGAGCCAGATCAGCCAATCAGAGTCCAGTCCAGATCCTTTGCTTGGTTGCTGTCCACCAAGAAGCTTCTGTTCGTTTAACCAGATTCAGAACGTCTGCAGCCGAAGCTTCAGCTGAAGCGCTGCAATAAATCTACAAACTGTTCCAACATTTTAATCTAAAAAAAACCCAAACCAAGAAAACGCGAATTTTCTTTGACCGGAGAGAAAGCAGATTAACCGCAGAGAACCAGGCAGTGACGTCAGCATGCCTACGGCGTGAGGTTAGAAGCCCTACGGCGAGACATCAGAAGCCCTACAGCGTGAGGTTAGAAGCCCTACGGCGTGAGGTTAGAAGCCCTACAGCGTGAGGTTAGAAGCCCTACGGCGTGAGGTTAGAAGCCCTACGGCGTGAGGTTAGAAGCCCTACGGCGAGACATCAGAAGCCCTACAGCGTGAGGTTAGAAGCCCTACAGCGTGAGGTTAGAAGCCCTACAGCGTGAGGTTAGAAGCCCTACAGCGTGAGGTTAGAAGCCCTACAGCGTGAGGTTAGAAGCCCTACGGCGAGACATCAGAAGCCCTACGGCGTGATGTTAGAAGCCCTACGGCGTGAGGTTAGAAGCCCTACGGCGTGAGGTTAGAAGCCCTACGGCGAGACATCAGAAGCCCTACGGCGTGATGTTAGAAGCCCTACAGCGTGAGGTTAGAAGCCCTACAGCGTGAGGTTAGAAGCCCTACAGCGTGAGGTTAGAAGCCCTACAGCGTGAGGTTAGAAGCCCTACAGCGTGAGGTTAGAAGCCCTACGGCGAGACATCAGAAGCCCTACGGCGTGATGTTAGAAGCCCTACGGCGTGAGGTTAGAAGCCCTACGGCGTGAGGTTAGAAGCCCTACGGCGAGACATCAGAAGCCCTACAGCGTGAGGTTAGAAGCCCTACGGCGTGAGGTTAGAAGCCCTACAGCGTGAGGTTAGAAGCCCTACGGCGTGAGGTTAGAAGCCCTACGGCGTGAGGTTAGAAGCCCTACGGCGAGACATCAGAAGCCCTACAGCGTGAGGTTAGAAGCCCTACAGCGTGAGGTTAGAAGCCCTACAGCGTGAGGTTAGAAGCCCTACAGCGTGAGGTTAGAAGCCCTACGGCGAGACATCAGAAGCCCTACGGCGTGATGTCAGAAGCCCTACGGCGAGACATCAGAAGCCCTACGGCGTGATGCCAGAATCCCTACGGCGTGACGTCAGAAGCCCTACGGCGTGATGCCAGAATCCCTACGGCGTGACGTTAGAAACCCTATGGCGTGACGTCAGAAGCCCTACGGCGTGACGTCAGAAGCCCTACGGCGTGATGCCAGAATCCCTACGGCGTGACGTCAGAAGCCCTACGGCGTGAGGTTAGAAGCCCTACGCCGTGAGGTTAGAAGCCCTACGGCGAGACATCAGAAGCCCTACAGCGTGAGGTTAGAAGCCCTACAGCGTGAGGTTAGAAGCCCTACAGCGTGAGGTTAGAAGCCCTACAGCGTGAGGTTAGAAGCCCTACGGCGAGACATCAGAAGCCCTACGGCGTGATGTCAGAAGCCCTACGGCGAGACATCAGAAGCCCTACGGCGTGATGCCAGAATCCCTACGGCGTGACGTCAGAAGCCCTACGGCGTGATGCCAGAATCCCTACGGCGTGACGTTAGAAACCCTATGGCGTGACGTCAGAAGCCCTACGGCGTGACGTCAGAAGCCCTACGGCGTGATGCCAGAATCCCTACGGCGTGACGTCAGAAGCCCTACGGCGTGAGGTTAGAAGCCCTACGCCGTGAGGTTAGAAACCCTATGGCGTGACGTCGGAAGCCCTACGGCGTGACATCAGAAGCCCTACGGCGAGACGTCAGAAGCCCTACGGCGAGACGTCGGAAGCCCTACGGCGTGACGTCGGAAGCCCTACGGCGTGACGTCGGAAGCCCTACGGCGTGACGTCAGAAGCCCTACGGCGTGACGCCAGAAGCCCTACGGCGTGACGTCAGAAGCCCTACGGCGTGACGTCAGAAGCCCTACGGCGTGACGTCAGAAGCCCTACGGCGTGACGTCAGAAGCTCTACGGCGTGACGTCAGAAGCTCTACGGCGTGATGCCAGAAGCCCTACGGCGTGACGTCAGAAGCCCTACGGCGTGACGTCAGAAGCCCTACGGCGTGATGTCAGAAGCCCTACGGCGTGACGTCAGAAGCCCTACGTCGTGAGGTTAGAAGCCCTACGTCGTGAGGTTAGAAGCCCTACGGCGTGACGTCAGAAGCCCTACGGCGTGATGCCGGAAGCCCTACGGCGTGACGTCGGAAGCCCTACGGCGTGAAGTTAGAAGCCCTACGGCGTGAGGTTAGAAGCCCTGCGGCGTGAAGTTAGAAGCCCTACGGCGTGAGGTTAGAAGCCCTGCGGCGTGAAGTTAGAAGCCCTACGGCGTGAGGTTAGAAGCCCTACGGCGTGAAGTTAGAAGCCCTACGGCGTGAGGTTAGAAGCACTACGGCGTGAAGTTAGAAGCCCTACGGCGTGAGGTTAGAAGCTCTACGGCGTGAAGTTAGAAGCCCTACGGCGTGAGGTTAGAAGCTCTACGGCGTGAAGTTAGAAGCCCTACGGCGTGAGGTTAGAAGCTCTACGGCGTGAAGTTAGAAGCCCTACGGCGTGAAGTTAGAAGCCCTACGGCGTGAAGTTAGAAGCCCTACGGCGTGAGGTTAGAAGCCCTACGGCGTGATGTCGGAACCCCTACGGCGTGATGCCGGTGCGTGATGCGAGGTGTAGGGATTGACCCAGAGGTGGAGGGATTGATGTCGAGGTGGAGGGATGGACAGCGAGGTGGAGGGATTGATGATTAGGTGGAGGGATTGACGCCGAGCCGAAGTGCAGGGATTGACGCCCAGGTGAGGGATTGATGCCCAGGTGGAGGGACTGACACGGATGTGGAGGTATTGAAAATTACGTGAAGGGATTGAGGGCGAGGTGGAGGGATAACGCCGACATGGAGGGATTTACAATTAGGTGGAGGGATTAAAGTCGAGGTGGAGGGATTTACAATTAGGTGGAGGGATTAAAGTCGAGGTGGAGGGATTGATGTCGAGTTGAAGGGATTGACGCAGAGGCAGAGGGATTGACCGTGAGGGGGAAGATTACAGTGAAATGGAGGGATTCCAGCCCAGATTGAGGGATTAATGATTACCTAAAGATGTAAATTAATGAAATGGGATTAAAAGGTGGACTAGAAATCCAAAGAGGTCCAGAGATTCACCAGACGGTTCTGGGAAAGGCGGTTCTGGGAAAGGCGGTTCTGGGAAAGGCGGTCCTGGAGGAACCCGTACCTGGCCTCCTTGCTGTGGTCCGTGATCACTCGGTCGTCTCGGCCCAAGTTCCTGGAGGAGATCCTGGCCAGCTCCATGGACAGTTCCTGGAGGAGTCCCTGGTGTCCAGATGTCTGGAAGCGGACTCTGTGACGGGAGTAACCTGCCAGCTGCTCATCGGCCCCGATCCCAGACAGGAGGACCTGCAGGGGCCAGAAACCACCATCAGGGTCAGAACAGCAGCCTCAGTCATTAGAACTGGTCCTCTGCTCACATCACCGTCATTTAAAGCATTTCCTCAACCCATGTCTGTTCATTCAATTCTATTCTATTCAGTTTATTTCTATAGCTCCAATTCACATCATGTCATCTTTATAGATCCAGAACAACCAGATCATCCAGTCAGATTGGTTCAAAGTTTTCTATCTAAGGAAAACCAGCTGATTGCATCGACTCTTTGACTCTTCAGCAATCCCTCACACTAAGCATGCTTGTAGCGACAGTGGAGAGGAAAAACTCCCTTTGAACAGGAAGAAACCTCCAGCAGAACCAGGCTCAGTGTGAGCGGCCATCTGCTGAGGCCCACTGGGGTTCAAGGAGACAGAAGCAGACATAGAAAAAGAAGCATAGATACAAAAGGCAACCAGCTCCACAGGCGGCCCCGTCCAGGAAACACACAGCCAGGCAGACGAGCTCCGAGCCAGCTCCCATGTCAGAGGATGAAGAGAGCACATCCAGTTAGTCACAGTCAGAGAAACAGGACTACACTGGAAAACAGGCCAAGCTCCAACATCTAGAAACAAAGGTGTTGATGGCAGCAGCACAGCTGATATTTCTCTCCAGGATGGAGTCACAGCCAAACAGGAACAGACCAGATGAAGCTACTATGAGAAAAAGCAGAGAGAGCAGAACGTTAGAGATTGAACTAACAGATTCTGCAGAGTGGGAGAATAGAGATAGAATGAAGCAGAATGATGAAAAAGGGGTCCCTATGTCCTCCAGCAGTCTAAGCCTATAGCAGCAGAACTATAGAGATAGATCAGGATAACCTGAGCCACTCTAACTAGAAGCTTTATCAAAAAGGAAAGTTTTAAGCCTAGCCTTAAAAGTAGACAGGGTGTCTGCCTCACGGACTAAAACTGGTAGTTGGTTCCACAGGAGAGGAGCCTGAGAACTAAAAGATCTGCCTCCCATTCTACTTTTAGAAGTTCTAGGAACCACTAGTAAACCTGCAGATTGAGAGCGAAGTGCTCTGTTAGGAACATAAGGAACAATCAGATCTCTGATATCAGATGGAGCTTGGCCATTTAAGGCTTTATATGTGAGAAGGAGGATTTTAAATTCTATTCTGGATTTAACAGGAAGCCAATGAAGAGAAGCCAGGATAGGAGAGATATGATCTCTCTTTTTCATTTTCATTAGAACTCTGGCTGAGGAATATCTATCATTAACATGAACAAACTGAAATCGATCAGATAGATCAGATTTAAACCAGTCTAGAGCTGTTCCTTTAATTCCAACAAAATATTCAAGTCTTACCAAAATAATATTATCACCATGGTAACATCCTATGTCGGGTCAGCAGCAGCTTAAATCAGCAGTTTTCTGTCATAGTTTTAATTCATTAAAAATGAAATCAGTCAGTAGATCCAATCAAAGAACAAGTTTATGCAGCTGAATAAAGAATTAATCCACACAGAATTAAACATTTATATATTTATAAAGCGCATCTAGATGTCTTTTATATTGTTTCTGGGTGCGACTGTTAGCAGCGTTAGTAGCATGATTAGCAGCGTTAGCAGCGTTAGTAGCATGATTAGCAGCGTTAGCAGCGTTAGCTTTAACACAGATGAATATTAGAGAGGACATTGACGATTGATAACAGCCTGTTGTCATGGTGACTGGTGGAATCAGGTCTCCCCTGACGATGGCTTTCATTGCTCTTGTGAACGTATGAAATATTTAGAGTTGATTGAACTAAATAAAAGCAGCTTTGATCAAACTGGAAGCTCAGAGTTTCCTCCATCCTCAGGTTAAATTCACCATCAATTCTGTCTAAAATGTTCATCACATCAAACACATTGAAACTGGACAGATTTATGTTATTTGCTGAGATTCTTTGCAAAACTGGCCGAGAAAATAATAAAAATAAATATAATAAATCTAAATATGTTCATATTTCCTTAAAATGTAGAATTCAAAGAGACCAGGTCCCTGTTCCTCTCATCACAGTCATTAGAATCAGTTCTGATGGACAGATGGACTGAGAGACAGAAGGACAGACGGTAGGACAGACAGACGGATGGACAGAAGGACAGATGGACGGACAGACAGAAGGACAGACGGTAGGACAGACAGACGGATGGACAGAAGGACAGACAGAAGGACAGACGGTAGGACAGACAGACGGATGGACAGAAGGACAGGGGGACAGAAGGACAGATGGACTAAGAGACAGAAGGACAGACGGTAGGAAAGACAGAAGGACAGACGGACGGACAGAAGGACAGGGGGACAGATGGACGGACAGACAAAAGGACAGACGGTAGGACAGACAGACGGATGGACAGAAGGACAGACGGTAGGACAGAAGGACGGATGGACAGAAGGACAGGGGGACAGAAGGACGGACGGACAGAAGGACAGGGGGACAGAAGGACGGACGGACAGAGCAGCATCAGTGACCTTCAGCCGCCTTCATTCCTGCTGACGTTTGATCAGGAAGTGAATTCTGGGATCTTCTAACATAGATCCGCTCTACAATCGCCGACTGTCTGAACTTCTGCTAATAACCGACTAAAACCATCGTTTCTATCAGAACCTGCAGAACTTTTCCCTCCTGGAACCTTAAATAAAGAAGAAAATCTGTATGAGCCTGGAAACCCCTGGAAACCCCTGGAAACCCCTGGAAACCCCTGGAAACCCCTGGAAACCCCTGGAAACCCCTGGAAACCCCTGGGACCCCTGATCACTGCTTTCAAACATGGAAGCAGCTCCTGAGCGACTGTTTCCCTGCAGGCGGCTGGAATGATCGATCACTGAAGTAATTAGTAACTAATTTATAACCATTAATCATTAATTAGAGTAAAGATGACAGAAAAACAAAATTAGTCAAATAAAAATATTTGCATTGAAGATTCCAAAAAGTTAAAAAACTAAATCAATGGAAACTTTTGTCTTTCAGATGAAATCATCCGTGAATCTGCTCCACCTGCTCACCTTAGCGGAGGAGGTGAAGGCCCTCGGAGCGCCGTCCTCCAGGACCAGCCCCGCCCCCCTGGCGGCGAACCACACGGCGCAGCCGATGCTGTCGTCCAGCACCGTGTCCAAAGGGTGCAGCAGGTGACGGATCCGCCGGCGCCGCGCTTCCTGCAGCTCCTCCGGCGTCACATTGATCTCCACAAAGTTCCACTTCCTGTCTGGGCTGAGGCTCCGCAGCTCCTCCAGACCCGCCCTTCCTGTGAGTCTGTCAGGAGCGTCGAACGGGTCTGACGTCCGCGCGCCGGCCGCCTGCTGGAGCTTCTTCTTCTGTGGTTTTGGGTCCCGGCGCTGGAAGGCCACGTTGAGCAGATCGATGGGCTGATGGGCCGGAACGTGGCGGTCCGCCAAGGCGGCCAGGATCATGGAATCCACGCCTCCGGAGAAGAGGACGGCCACGGAGGCGGAACCGCCCGGTCTGGGCGGCGCCACCTGGACCCGTCTCCTCACAGCCTCGCTCAGAACGTGGATCAGACGCTCCGCCTCATCGCGCCGCCACTCCGCCTCAGCCAGCAGATCCTCCCAGGCTGAGAGGCGGGATTCTGGAGGTGGTTCCGTGCGACCCGAGGGGGGAGGGAGGGATAGATTTAAAGGAGCGACCGGCGAGGGGAGGAGCAGGCCGTCCCTGTTCAGAACCACCTGGCAGTCGCTGGGAGAGGATCCGGGCTCGGCGGCGGCGGCGCCGTCCCAGGGAAACGCCTCCACTGAGAGGGAACCGGTCCGTCCGAACTCCTCCAGATCCACCCGGAACACTCCGGCTGCCGGGACTTCCCTCCAGTCCCCGTCCAACCCGGTGGGCCGAGCCGCCACCGAGCTCAGAACCAGCGCCCCGGAAGTGCTTCTCCACAGCAAGCTGCGCCGACCCAGGAAGTCTCTGCCGAACCACAGGAAGTTCTGCTCCCTCTGGTGGTAGACGAAGGCCCACGGCCCGCGGACCTCGGCCAGAACCGACAGGACCTCTGCAGCGGTTCTACAGGACTCCAGCCTCCCAGAAACGGCGGCAGTGTCGTTCTCCTCAGGCTCCGCCTCCAGGCCTGCGAACACCTCCCCGTTCCACAGCAGGACGTTCCCGGCACCGTCCCGCAGCGGCTGAGGGGTCAGGAGGCCCCTCATGTGGAGAACGTGGGCCGAGAAGAAGCAGCGGTACCCCGGGTCGGACCCGCAGACCGTCAGGTCCTGACTAGAGTCCGGCCCTCTGCTCCGCAGGAAGTCCCGCAACTCGGCGTCCTCCTGGATCCGGGTCGCCGGTGGGCTCAGCGCACAGAAGATGCCGCACATGGCCGCCTCCGCCTCACAGGTCCTGCAGCTCCTTCTTTAAGCGGTCCAGGTCCTCTGCAGACAGAAGGTCCGGTCGGGTCAGAACCACCACACGAAAACCGCTTTCTGCTCAATGAACTGGTCTCACTCACTTTTACAGGAACTCAGGGTCCGATTCCGGTCGGCCACGAAGAAGATGCTGCTGCTCCACTGCTGGACGTAGACTTTCTGCAGGAGACGGGGAGAGAGGAGCCATAAGAGAACCTGGAGGACCTGGGGGACCTGGAGGACCATGAGGATCAGGAGGACCAGGAGGACCTGGGGAACCTGGAGGACCAGGAGGACCTGGAGGACCATGAGGATCAGGAGGACCAGGAGGACCTGGGGAACCTGGAGGACCAGGAGGACCTGGAGGACCATGAGGATCAGGAGGACCTGGGGAACCTGGAGGACCAGGAGGACCTGGAGGACCATGAGGACCATGAGGATCAGGAGGACCAGGAGGATCAGGAGGACCAGGAGGACCTGGGGAACCTGGAGGACCTGGAGGACCAGGAGGATCAGGAGGATCAGGAGGACCAGGAGGACCTGGGGAACCTGGAGGATCAGGAGGACCTGGGGAACCTGGAGGACCAGGAGGACCAAAGAGACCTAGAGGACATGAAGGACTGGGACAAACCAGTGGGACCAATAGAACCAGTGGGACCAATAGAACCAGTGCAGTTCATTAATGAACCAGACCACAGTCTGATAGAGACACAGAAAGAGAAAACACTAAATAGATCCGTCAGTCTATCAGATAGATCCACAGCTCTACTTTCATCTCGCCGTGATATTTATGGATTTTATGTTCTTTGACGATCAAACAGGTTTAGTTTCCCAGATGAAGCTCAATATTCTCTGTTTCCTTCAGAGGACGACATCATCGGTTTCTGTCCTCATCAGTTCTCGGTTCCCGGCTCTGACCATGATGTATTGATGGTTTTGGTTCCGGCCGTCCATGACCCGGTGGGTTCGGACTATATTTTGGTTTCTGTAATGATGCGCTCCAGACGTGAGACGGAGCGATCGCTTTTCCTGATTGGGTGAAAGATTTTTCTTTGAAGTTTGGCATAAATGGCGGTTGGTACTGGGGGGGTCTGCTAGGGACGCCTAGCTGCGCGGGTTGCTGCCCTGCCGGGGGTCGCCCAGCTGTCTTTGTGTCGCGGTAGGGAACAATATAAATGGTATTCAGCACCGTGCCGCGGTTGATGAGCTCTGCTGCGTTCTGTGGCGGAATAAACGACTCATTTTCCTCCAGCAGAAACAGTGTGTGTGTCTGTGTTTCATTTTATTACCGACTCACCCCCATCCTGCCTAAATGTCATAGCACCGCCCCGTGCCCAGGCGCCCCGTGCCCCAGCGCCAGAGACACAAACTGTTTAACCAAGTGACAGGAAGGATGGGCACCCAGCCAGTGGTGGTTCTAGTCCCCGGGCGAGGGGCCCCACCCACTCCACGCATCGTTCCTTCTCTGGTCCTCCAGCAGGAGGTGCTGCCGTGGGGCGCCTCCCCCGTCCCACCCCCGCAGGAGTCCCTCCCTCTCAGCGCTGCAGTCAGAGGTTTACCCTCAGGGAGCGAGCGGGATGGAAAATGTTATTTGGTCTAAAATAATTATCTGAATTTGAAATGTTTTATCTTAAATAACAGCAACATCATCAGCTGTGTTTTCCTCTAAGATAAGGATTTATAGGCTCCTTAGTGGATCACAAGGGAAAAACAAACAGTGGCCTCAAAAATACCTGTCACTACTGCGGACTGCAGTAGTGACAGGCAGCCCGGGCCGCAGGCGGCTCCGCTCTACCCCTTCTATTCATTCTAGCTCATCTGACTCGTTCATCTGGAGAGCGAGATCATCTGTGGTAGCAGCTCTAGACATCTTCCAGGCATGGGAGGAAAACTAGCAGCAGTTCAGCCGACAGGAAGAAGGAACGGTAGCCGGCGCACGCTGATGATGTCACACACATGCTGCTTTGTTTTTAAAAGATAGAAATATATAAAATCTAAGTGTGGATGTCTGTGGGACAGTGATTGGCCTCCATGTTCTGAATGCTGGCGTTCCATAAAGAATAAATGATGAACAGTTTAGTTTGTGCCTTCAAGTCGTTGCCCATAGGAAGACGTTCCTGGATATAACCTAACGGAATATCTTCAGAACGGCTCCAAATGACACTAAACTCAGATGGGAGAGTAGAACATGATGGAATAACGGAGAATCAAGGACCCAATTGAAAAAAAATGGCGTTCCCCTTTAATATCTCCACTGTGAGCTTAATAAAGTTAACCAACCAATCAACTTCTCCCTGCTGACGCCATGTTGGAGTAAAATGTTTTCGCTCTGTGACCAGCAGGGGCGCTGTTCCTCCCCATCCCTGCTCACCCTGTTCTTCTTCAGGTTGCTCAGCTCGTCCACGATGATCTTCTGCTCCTTCACCTGCAGAGAGAAGCCGGAGTTCATCAACCATCAAGCAGAACGGATCCAACATGGAGGCGGAGGCTCCAAACACAGAAAAACATGGAGGCTCGTCAGAAGCCGCACCTTTCTGCTCACTTCCTCCTTCAGCGCTGACGCGTCGCTCAGATCATCGCTGCTTTCTGAGATCTTTGAGGACATTTTGTCCCAGAAACTCAAACACAACAGCTAACAGCTAACTAACCGCCATGAAGCTAGCAGCCGCGTGGAAAGAAGAGGCAGCGTCGGCTTTAGCTCCCGCCCATATGTCCGGGTTACGTCAACGTAAACGCCATATTGGGACAGGCAATTTAAACAGGAAGCTGTGGAGCCAGCGGCCCCTGACCCCTGTGGGTTTAGAGACCCCTCCCTGTTATGTTCTCTAAGAGGCTACCTGTAGTCATCATAGACATATAATATAAGAGTAGACCCCGCATCGACCGCTTTCACCTATGAGCGCTGATTTGATTTGGTGGCGCCATCTTGGGGAGGTCTACAGCTCCCCTCAGTAATGTGTTGATCAGGAACAGAATCAATTATAATCAACCTTAACTTTCTGAATATTGAACTAATTTTCACAGTTTTGTTTTTTTGCTGAAAACAAACAAATGGTTTAGTTTATATAAATATCCTTTGTCGGTTTAAGAGTAACAGAATATTCTGACAGGATGAATGTATGTTGCAAAGCACAGCCACCCAAATACATATATATATATATATATATATATATATATATATATATTATTATATACAAATATCTGTCACTCTATGTATATACACTACTCAAAAAAATTAAAGGAACACTTTGTAATCCGAGTATCACATCAAGTAAATTAAACTTGTGGGATATTGCTTTGGTCAGGTCAGTAGCAGAGGGGGGTGTTAATCAGTTTCAGCTGCTTTGGTGTGAATGAAATGAACAACAGGTGAACTAGAGGGGCAACAACGCGACGACCATCAGAACAGGAATGGTTTTACAGGTGGAGGCCACTGACATTTTCCCCCTCCTCATCTTTTCTGACTCTTTTTCATATATATATATAAATATATATATATATATATATATATATATATATATATATATATATATATAAATAACTTACTTTTGCTGTAATCTTTTACTCTGTAACGCCACAATTTACCCACTGTGGGTCAATAAAGGGAGTTTCTATTCTATGTAGCATATATATTCTATGTACAGTGTTTATTTTATGTAGTTTGAATATTCTATGTAGAATATATATTCTATGTAGAATATATATTCTATGTAGCATATATATTCTATGTACAGTGTTTATTTTATGTAGTTTGAATATTCTATGTAGAATATATATTCTATGTAGAATATATATTCTATTGTGTATATTCTATGTAGAATATATATTCTATGCGGCATATATAGGCATCCTTCTTCTGCTCTGCTTGAATCGGTAGGGTAGGGGAGCAGGTCGACCTCCCCAAGATGGCGCCTGTAATACCTGCGCCGCGACAGTCAAAGCGGGGTCTCTTCTTGTCTGTGGCGGTCATATGCAGCGTTTTATTTCTCCTCCAAACCACCAGGGGGCGGATGAACCAACCGGATGTAGAAGCCTTTCAGTGAAGAAGCGGCAGGTCGCAACTGCGCATGTGCGAACGGGACTTCAGAAGGACGCGGAGTTTTATCTGCTGAACAGACCGAGGTTCGGTTCGGTACCATGGCCTGTCTGAGTCCGGTTCTGTCCGGTAGAACCAGGCTAGTCAGGTACCTTCCAGGGATCAACATGTTGGTTCGCTGCATGTCTGCAGCTCCAGCCTCCGGGCCGGTCAGAACCAGAACCGACCAGAACCCGGCCGGTTCGGGCCGTCCGCTTCCAGTGGGAACACACTGGCCCCTGGAGGGAGATGGAGAGAAGAGCAGGAGGAGCAGGATGTTTTGGAGTGGAGAACTAGATGGTTCCCAGCAGGTCCCTCCTCCAGAAGCTCCATGTTCTGATGGTTCCCAGCAGGTTCCTCCTCCAGAAGCTCCATGTTCTGATGGTTCCCAGCAGGTTCCTCCTCCAGAAGCTCCGTGTTCTGATGGTTCCCAGCAGGTTCCTCCTCCAGAAGCTCCGTGTTCTGACTGCAGGGTGGAGTGTGCGGTGCTCTGCTGCCCTGAAGCTCTGAGGAAGGACTTCCTGTCCATGTTCCCTGAAGCTCCTTCCTCTGACATGACGGTCATCACAGTGACCCAGAAGACCCAGAACGACATGACCTCCTGGAGCGGCGCCGTGGAGCAGGAGAGGGAGCAGATGCTGGAGAAGTTCATCCAGGGAGCCAAGGAGCTGTGCCTGGCTCTGCAGGCCCAGGGCTTCTGGGCGGACTTCATCGATCCTTCTTCTGGTCTGGCCTTCTTTGGTCCCTACACCAACAACACGCTGTTTGAGACCGACCACAGGTTCTCCCAGCTGGGCTTCAGCCTGGAGGACCTGGGCTGCTGCAGGGCTCTCAGACACCCTGTCTGGGGGACGCATGTCTTTGTTGGGACCATCTTCACCAGCGGTCCATCTAGATCCATCATTCTAGAGAAGCTGCAGAGCATCTAGACTCAGAAGCTCTTCCTGGTGACTTTCTAAAAGCTGTTTGGCTCCAGAGATGAACTGGATTTATTTCTTCTTCACAGGTTTTCATTTCTGTTTGGGAATTTATGGGCTTCAAAATGAAATAAATCGATAAAAATATAAAATGTGACGTTGTTATTCAAAAGGTCAGGACACTCTAAAACACTCGAGTTGATCATTTTCTATCAGGTAGTGGGCGGAGCTAATGGCTTTAAGCACCAACCTGGATTTTAACCAATCAGATGTTGGAGACCATCTGATGAACTTTCCTGCTTTAAATAATTTCTTTTCCCAAATTAACCTTAATTATTATTATTATTATTATAGTTTTAGCAATAATTGAATAAACCTAAAATTCTCAGTTTTTACTAATTTTCTGCTCAGATGAACAGCAGAGGGATGAAGCTGCAGCTGGAATTAACTTTTTATTCCACTGTTCTTCAAAGTGAACATTTCTTTTGGACAGAAAAGTCTGAAAAATGTTTTAAACTTATTTAGAGAAACTGGAATAAAAATGTCCATCAGATCAACACTGAAGCAAAGTGTAGGAGCACAGCGCCCCCTGCTGGTGCTCCTAGAACACTGAAAACAGATTCAACCTTCAGTTTTATTCAAGGGAGGAACTTTGTGATAAAAGTTGGTGGGGGCGCTCTAAGGGTGGGGGCGCTCTGATGGTGGAGGCGCTCTCAGGGTGGGGGCGCTCTAAGGGTGGGGGCGCTCTGATGGTGGAGGCGCTCTCAGGGTGGGGGCGCTCTAAGGGTGGGGGCGCTCTGATGTTGGAGGCGCTCTAAGGGTGGGGGCGCTCTAAGGGTGGGGGCGCTCTGATGGTGGAGGCGCTCTCAGGGTGGAGGCACTCTAAGGGTGGGGGCGCTCTAAGGGTGGGGGCGCTCTAAGGGTGGGGGCGCTCTGATGGTGGAGGCGCTCTCAGGGTGGAGGCACTCTAAGGGTGGGGGCGCTCTTAGGGTGGAGGCGCTCTGATGGTGGAGGCGCTCTCAGGGTGGAGGCACTCTAAGGGTGGGGGCGCTCTCAGGGTGGAGGCGTCTCAGGGTGGAGGCGTCTCAGGGTGGAGGCGCTCTGATGGTGGAGGCGCTCTAAGGGTGGGGGCGCTCTCAGGGTGGAGGCACTCTAAGGTTGGGGACGCTCTAAGGGTGGGGGCGCTCTCAGGGTGGAGGCGCTCTGATGGTGGGGGCGCTCTGATGGTGGGGGTGCTCTTAGGGTGGGTGCGCTCTCAGGGTGGAGGCACTCTGATGGTGGAGGCGCTCTGATGTTGGGAGCACTCTTAGGGTGGGGGCGCTCTGATGGTGGAGGCACTCTGATGGTGGGGGCGCTCTAAGGGTGGAGGCGCTCTGATGGTGGGGGCACTCTTAGGGTGGAGGCGCTCTGATGGTGGGGGGCGCTCTTAGGGTGGAGGCGCTCTATGGGTGGGGGCGCTCTGATGGTGGAGGCGCTCTGAGGGTGGGGGCGCTCTGATGGTGGGGGCACTCTTAGGGTGGAGGCACTCTGATGGTGGGGGCGCTCTAAGGGTGGAGGCGCTCTGATGGTGGGGGCACTCTTAGGGTGGAGGCGCTCTGATGGTGGGGGCGCTCTTAGGGTGGAGGCGCTCTAAGGGTGGGGGCGCTCTGATGGTGGGGGCACTCTTAGGGTGGAGGCGCTCTGATGGTGGGGGCGCTCTTAGGGTGGAGGCGCTCTAAGGGTGGGGGCGCTCTAAGGGTGGAGGCGCTCTGATGGTGGGGGCACTCTCAGGGTGGAGGCGCTCTGATGGTGGGGGCGCTCTTAGGGTGGAGGCGCTCTAAGGGTGGGGGCGCTCTTAGGGTGGAGGCGCTCTAAGGGTGGAGGCGCTCTGATGGTTGGGGCGCTCTAAGGGTGGGGGCGCTCTGATGGTGGGGGCGCTCTTAGGGTGGAGGCGCTCTAAGGGTGGGGGTGCTCTTAGGGTGGAGGCGCTCTAAGGGTGGGGGCGCTCTGATGTTGGGGCGCTGTTAGGGTGGGGGCGCTCTCAGGGTGGAGGCGCTCTGATGGTGGGGGCGCTCTTAGGGTGGGGGGGCTCTCAGGGTGGAGGCGCTCTGATGGTGGGAGCGCTCTTAGGGTGGGGGGGCTCTGATGGTAGGGGCGCTCTGATGGTGGGGGCGCTCTTAGGGTGGGGAGGCTCTTAGGGTGGAGGCGCTCTGATGGTGGGAGCGCTCTTAGGGTGGGGGGGGCTCTGATGGTGGGGGCGCTCTGATGGTGGGGGCGCTCTAAGGGTGGGGGCGCTCTGATGGTGGGGGCGCTCTTAGGGTGGAGGCGCTCTAAGGGTGGGGGCGCTCTGATGTTGGGGCGCTGTTAGGGTGGGGGCGCTCTCAGGGTGGAGGCGCTCTGATGGTGGGGGTGCTCTTAGGGTGGGGGGGCTCTCAGGGTGGAGGCGCTCTGATGGTGGGGCGCTCTTAGGGTGGGGGGGCTCTCAGGGTGGAGGCGCTCTGATGGTGGGGCGATCTTAGGGTGGGGGCGCTCTCAGGGTGGAGGTGCTCTGATGGTGGGGGCGCTCTTAGGGTGGAGGCGCTCTAGGGGTGGGGGCGCTCTGATGGTGGAGGCGCTCTCAGGGTGGAGGCGCTCTGATGGTGGGAGCGCTCTTAGGTGGAGGCGCTCTGATGGTGGGAGCGCTCTTAGGTGGAGGCGCTCTGATGGTGGGAGCGCTCTTAGGGTGGAGGCGCTCTGATGGTGGGAGTGCTCTTAGGGTGGAGGCGCTCTAAGGTCGGGGGTGCTCTAAGGGTGGGGGCGCTCTATGGTCGGGGATGCTCTAAGGTCAGGGGTGCTCTAAGGGTGGGGGCGCTCTAAGGTCGGGGGTGCTCTAAGGGTGGGGATGCTCTAAGGGTGGGGGCGCTCTAAGGTCGGGGGTGCTCTAAGGGTGGGGGTGCTCTAAGGTCGGGGGTGCTCTAAGGTCGGGGTGCTCTAAGGGTGGGGGCGCTCTAAGGTCGGGGGTGCTCTAAGGGTGGGGATGCTCTAAGGGTGGGGGCGCTCTAAGGTCGGGGTGCTCTAAGGGTGGGGGCGCTCTAAGGTCGGGGGTGCTCTAAGGGTGGGGGTGCTCTAAGGGTAGGGGCGCTCTAAGGTCGGGGGTGCTCTAAGGGTGGGGGGCGCTCTCAGGGTGGAGGCGCTCTGATGGTGGGGGTGCTCTAAGGGTGGGGGCGCTCTAAGGGTGGGGGTGCTCTAAGGGTGGGGGCGCTCTCAGGGTGGAGGCGCTCTAAGAGTGGGGGCGCTCTAAGGGTGGGGGGGCTCTAAGGTCGGGGTGCTCTAAGGGTGGGGGCGCTCTAAGGTCGGGGTGCTCTAAGGGTGGGGGTGCTCTAAGGGTAGGGGCGCTCTAAGGTCGGGGGTGCTCTAAGGGTGGGGGCGCTCTAAGGTCGGGGGTGCTCTAAGGGTGGGGGCGCTCTAAGGGTGGAGGCGCTCTAGGGGTGGGGGCGCTCTGATGGTGGAGGCGCTCTCAGGGTGGAGGCGCTCTGATGGTGGGAGCGCTCTTAGGTGGAGGCGCTCTGATGGTGGGAGCGCTCTTAGGGTGGAGGCGCTCTGATGGTGGGAGCGCTCTTAGGGTGGAGGCGCTCTAAGGGTGGGGGCGCTCTGATGGTGGGAGCGCTCTTAGGGTGGAGGCGCTCTAAGGTCGGGGGTGCTCTAAGGGTGGGGGCGCTCTATGGTCGGGGAAGCTCTAAGGTCAGGGGTGCTCTAAGGGTGGGGGCGCTCTAAGGTCGGGGTGCTCTAAGGGTGGGGGCGCTCTAAGGTCGGGGATGCTCTAAGGGTGGGGGCGCTCTAAGGTCGGGGTGCTCTAAGGGTGGGGGCGCTCTAAGGTCGGGGGTGCTCTAAGGGTGGGGGCGCTCTAAGGTCGGGGTGCTCTAAGGGTGGGGATGCTCTAAGGGTGGGGGCGCTCTAAGGTCGGGGGTGCTCTAAGGGTGGGGGCGCTCTAAGGGTGGGGGCGCTCTAAGGCCGGGGGTGCTCTAAGGGTGGGGATGCTCTAAGGGTGGGGGCGCTCTAAGGTCGGGGGTGCTCTAAGGGTGGGGGCGCTCTAAGGGTAGGGGCGCTCTAAGGGTGGGGGCGCTCTAAGGGTGGGGGCGCTCTAAGGTCGGGGGTGCTCTAAGGGTGGGGGTGCTCTAAGGGTGGGGGCGCTCTAAGGTCGGGGGCGCTCTAAGGGTGGGGGCGCTCTAAGGTCGGGGGCGCTCTAAGGGTGGGGGCGCTCTAAGGTCGGGGGCGCTCTAAGGGTGGGGGCGCTCTAAGGGTGGGGGCGCTCTAAGGTCGGGGGTGCTCTAAGGGTGGGGGCGCATTTAGGGACAGCTGCTGATTTAAAGGTGAAACAGATTTACTGGGATATGAAACAAGCGTCTGTCTGTCTCTGGGTTGCTAGGCAGATATTTCTGAGTCCTGCTGAACTTCAAAAGACAAAAAGATAAGTTGTATTTTATTATAACATAGCAAAGCATCTTTTCTTGTAAACTTAGAGATATATTTTATTGCATGTTTCATATCCCAGTAAACCTGTTTCACCTTTAAATCAGCAGCTGTCCCTAAATGTGTCTCTGCTTAAAGTCAGATTGATGAACCCGTCTATCGATATAATGATGCCAGAGAAAATCATTTTCAGGATCTCTAGAAGCTCTGCAGCCTGATTCTCTGTTCAATCTGAAAACAACAGATCTGTGTTCATTCTAATCTGGAACTCTGAGTAATGCTCCTCTGAGAAGCTCAGCTTTTTAACTTGTATAAATGTTCAATTTGCTGCCATTTTTAGCTGGAAAAGCTCCGTATGTGTAACTAATGGATTTTCTGGTGGCATGTCCCCAGCAGTCCTTCAGAAAGTTACGCCTGTGGATTTATTCTAGGTTTGTGTTTCTGGCCTGAACTGCTCACCGTGTGTTGTTGCCATTTTCACATTTTTCTATATTAGAACCTGCAGATAAAAAGAAAAAAGGAGCATCTATAGATGAAAATTTGCATGAAGGTGGGGGGGTCACCTGCTTCTATTCAGTCCCCCTGTATCCCTGTCCTTCCTCTCCCATTGAACCTGGAATAAATACGTTCAAACAAATGAAGCAGGATGAGGATCAGCTGATCTTCCACCACATCAGAAACTCCAGGAATCTGCAGGAATTTGAAGGGATCTGGGCGTCTCCATTGATGGAAACTCTGTTTTTTCTATTTCTATTCTAACCAGGCGATGAAAAACACTGAGACGCACCGCTAGCAACAGATGTATTCATTCACATGACACGCAATCTTCTACTTTATATCCCTCCAACAAATCAAACACCTGTTTACTCTGAAAGAAAGTCATTTTACTAGCATGGCTGCCATGTTGAGGCGTCATGGCAACAGGCTGAAAACAGCCCAGAATCCCTGATCATCCTTTGCTGAGCTAAGCTGAGCCCAGATGAAGTTAGATGTTAGAGCATGAGCTAACCCTGTCACCTGACCCAGAAGGTCACGATCTAATCAATCATCCTGAGAGAGGAGAGAGACCCAAGCAGAGATCTGAATGTTTATGTTCTCTCCAGCTGCCATGTTGGTGGTGGATGTGTAACCAAGTCCTGCCAGCAGATGGCGGCAGCAATAAACCCTTTCAGCTGAAGTTAGATTGGTCTGTTTTCTTGATTTTAGCAGGAACTGGTGCTTCTGGTGGAAATAATTGAACCAATCAGGTACAGGACTTTAAAACTTCCACAATGTTTCTGTTTTTATCAGCAGCGGCCATATTGGATTTAGTGGTACCACTATATAGTGATGAGGGTGGATATTCTGACACAGCCATTGGCCGTTTCTCGATTCACAAGAACACGAGTACAGACTCGTGTCCAAGTCTGTTCTTGACTAGAACCCAGGAAATTCTGGACTCTGGGAGAACGGGAGCATGCAGAATGAATCTGGATCAAATGGAACAGAAGCGTACTGATGACATGCAGAGCTGCGCACTTTGAAGCAAAATGCTAGGAAACTGGAGAGAAAATATCGCTCCACAGGCCTGCGAGAGTCCTTCCTAGTCTGGAAAAATAGTTTACTGCTGTATAAGAGGACCCTTTGTAAAGCAAGAGCAGCATACTTCTCCTCATTAATAGAGGAGAATGAGAATAATCCTAGATTTCTTTTTAATACAGTTGCCAAACTCACCCAGAGCCATAGCTCTGTTGAACCGTCCATTCCACCTGCTCTTAGCAGCAATGATTTTATGGGATTCTTTATAAATAAGATTGATCTTACAGGCATGTCTTAAGACATAAAAACCTGGATGACTCTTAATTTTCTGCTTCTGAATGCAGACAAAACAGAAGTTATAGTCTTTGGACCAGAGTCTCTGAAAAAGAAGCTGATTAGCCAGTCACTTCATTTGGATGGGATTAAACTGATTTCAGATAATAAAGTAAAAAATCTTGGTGTTATTTTTGATCAGGACCTGTCATTTAAATCCCAGATCAAAGAGGTTTCTAGAATTTCCTCCTTTCATCTGAGGAACATTGCAGAAATGAGCAATCTCCTGTCCAGGGGTGATGCTGAGAAACTAGTCCATGCATTTGTTACTTCAAGGCTGGACTATTGTAATTCTTTACTATCAGGAAGTCCACAAACTGTAGTTAAAAGCCTTCAGCTGATCCAAAATGCTGCAGCCAGAGTTCTGATGAAAATGAAAAAGAGAGATCATATCTCTCCTATCCTGGCTTCTCTTCATTGGCTTCCTGTTAAATCAAGAATAGAATTTAAAATCCTCCTTCTCACATATAAAGCCTTAAATGGCCAAGCTCCATCTGATATCAGAGATCTGATTGTTCCTTATGTTCCTAACAGAGCACTTCGCTCTCAGTCTGCAGGTTTACTAGTGGTTCCTAGAATTTCTAAAAGTAGAATGGGAGGCAGATCTTTTAGTTATCAGGCTCCTCTCCTGTGGAACCAACTACCAGTTTTAGTCCGTGAGGCAGACACCCTGTCTACTTTTAAGGCTAGGCTTAAAACTTTCCTTTTTGATAAAGCTTATAGTTAGGGTGGCTCAGGTTATCCTGATCTATCTCTATAGTTCTGCTGCTATAGGCTTAGACTGCTGGAGGACATAGGGACCCCTTTTTCATCATTCTGCTTCATTCTATCTCTATTCTCCCACTCTGCAGAATCTGGTAGTTCAATCTCTGTGTTGTATCCTCTTTGTTTTTGCAGCGTATTTCCTGCTCTCCATATTTTGTGGCTCTCAGATTGGATTCTCTGCTGCTTGTTTTTCTCCAATCATTTTTCATTCAGCAATTATTTCCACAAACAGCTTTATTCAGACACTTCAGCTTTCTGCAGATGCAGCTCGTTGTTATGCTGCCATTTTGTTTTTAGGTTCATCACCTCCAAGCAGCATGGCGGTTCAGGGGTTTTCTAGTGAACTTTTAGCATTTAGCATGCTAGCTGAGTTTTTTGGTGAAAAGAGGCTGATGTCACCCTCTGGATCCTGGACTCCAGGTTGAGTCAGAGCAAGGCTCGGTTCTGACTCCTACTCTCCTCCACAACCCAGACAGGAAACAGCTGCGCTCCTCTGAAACACGTCCTTCAGCCTGTTTTGGTGCTGCAGGTGACTCTGGTGTTTACTGGGCTGCAGTGGGTCAAACCCCTGAATGGGCCGGCCCATCTGGAGCGCCGCCCGCTCCGCTGCACAGCCCTATTGATCCAAACAGCTGTCAGGTGTTTGCTGTGTGGTGTCCTGGGGTGAAGGGCCATCATTTTGGGAAAGGTGGCCACATGGCCTCAGCCAGACAGTGACCTTTGATGTTTATTGTTCTGTGCTGGAGGCAGTGGGCACCAATCAAAGAGCGAGGGCCCAGAAGGGCCCAAATGTCCACAGAAACAAAGAGACTGAATCCAGCATGGATCAAAGCACAGGGTTGGGTTCCTCTGAGCTCGGTCTAAATGAAGAGTCAAAGAGAGGTAAAGAGATGGCTCACACAGGAAGAACAGGTGGATTTCCTCCTGCAGCTCCTCTTTATCTGCAGACCATGAGTGAGCAGCCGCAGGACGACAGTCATTCTCATATTTTTATCTATCAGGGATAAAATTAGACCCGGTAAACACGGCTTGTTGTGCAGTAAAAGGCGATAGACGTACCTGCAGCTGAAAATAGCAGAGCAGCCGTCTGACCGCTGATGACAGCTACCTGAGCCCAGCGGGCTGACACACCGGCCCACTAATCTGTTTGCACGGCTTCCAGCGGCTCACTGCTCCCTTTGAGCCCTGAATAGATCACAAAGACACTCTGAGCCTATTGTTATCTCCACACTCAAAATACCTGCTTATGCTGTCAGTTCTGCTCCCTCATGCCATGAGACAGCACCCAGAGGTCAGGGCCCGCCTCCGCCGCCGCCTCGCTGCTACTCAGACAGTCCTCAGTAGGTCATCAGAACCAACCGGGTTCTAGCAGAATCCTACAGCCGATTGACCTTTAAACCCTCATAGTCTGAACTGGAGACGAGTCGGAACACGGGAGGAATCTCACCAGACTCTAAACCAATGGGAACCAGTGCTGGTCTGACCCATAAGAACTGGTTTAAACTGGCAGCTCTCTGTATCAAGACTTCATTCGTTTCCAGTTACTGCAGTGGTCTAAAAGGTATCTCCAATGAGGTGGTCTGTCAAAACAAGACAGCAGACATTCCTTTGGATGGAAGGAAATGTTCAACAAGCCGTCTCCTGTAGAAGCTGGAAAGCCATGAAATTCCAAACCTGACTTGAAACCTGAGACGCTTCATCCTTTACAGGAACATCTGCCTTTGAATCACTTGATTGGAGATAAAATCCCATCTTTGGGATGTTTGCAGAGATTCAACAGAGGAGACAGATGAAAGTTTGGACCCCAGTAGTTTCACCTTAAATAAATCAACTCCCAGACTAAAATCAGCCATAATCCACAGCTGCAGCTGAGCGCTTCCTCTGCATGAGAACCGCCAGGGCCCCACAGGTTCCCCCGCCCCAGGGTGAACAGCAGGGCGCTCAGGACGCAGCCCTGAGGGCCTAACCCTGCTGTAATCGCCCGTATGACTTGCCATATCCTTCTGGTGATAATGACACCATGGAGGAGATCCTGGATCTTCTGGCTGTGGTTCTGCTGATCTGATGGAACGGTTCCAGTTGGCTCTCGCTGTCCTCGGAGCCTCTTTATCACCAGACTTGAAAGCTGAGTTCGGTGCTTTTAGCGATTTCCGAACCTCTCCGTTTATCCAGGGTGGTTGGTTGGCCCGGCTGGTGATGTTCTTTTTGATGCTGACGTCCTCAATGCATTTGTTGATGAAGGCTAACACGGTCACGGCACACTCATCTATATTTAATACGATGTCATACATGGCTGCACCTTTGAACATGTTCCAGTCAGACGATTCAAAAAATCCTTATAGCATGATTATAACTTAATTATAAAAGTCAGTTTTAGCTACAACTAGCATCGACTGGCCGGTTTTAGTTATAACCAGCATTGATTGGTCGGTCTTACTTAGATAGGGGAGCGGCGACACTGCCACACCAACCAATCTCATTCCTGCTTCGAGCCCGGCCCCCTGCCCCTCACCCGGACCAGACCATCCCCAGCAAAAGCTCGCCCGGGATTGGGGCCCACATGCACAACACAGGCCACCCAACCAGAGCCCCCCACCCCCCCCAACTAATTCACCCAGCCACTCCACTCCCCTCCCTCCAACCTTCTTTGGGGAGAGCAGAAGTGACAGCCCCGCCACCGGCAGGCCACCCAGGCCCCGCATCAGCCCCCCTGCCAAGACCACAGACTCCGGGCGGCAGCTGGAGAACAGGGGTGTGAGAAGACCCCCATCCTCCCTGCTGGAATGTGGTGTTTTTGCTTGTTGCTCTCAGATGTAATTAAAACTGGGAGTACCAAAAGGGGGTGTCCGACACAGTCCATCCCCCTCTGGGAGACAGGCGGTGCCAGGGCACCCCCCCTCAATCAACAACCCAGAACCCTCAATATCTAAATGAAAGAGGGGGTGGGGGGAGCCAACCGTGGTGAGGCCCATGAAATAAGCCCCCCCCTGGATGCCCTTGAGCCCTACCCCCCAGAAAAAGCCCTACATAGATGTGTGTTGTGAAAATGTTTGAGATGGAAGTGTCTAAAATGCAAAATAAAATTGGGGTGGGGGACATCATCAGAAAGTGGGGCCTTCCAGTAACGACCCCTCCCCAAAAACCTACATGTGTGGCAGTGTGATGGAGCAGGCAGAGGGAGGATTCCGGGGATGGGGAGCAAAGGACTGGGGGGCTTACTGCACTCCCAGGAAGCCAGCTCCCCCGCTGACTCCAATAGGCCCCGCCGTTCCCCGAGGGCCCCACCAGTCGTACCACCATAGCCCGGAGATTAGTTGGTTTTAGGTATAACCAGCGTCGATCGGTCTGTAGGGGATCTAGGTCATTTGATAGTCAAGGTCAAGATGGCGCAGGACACGTTATAGGAGATAAATGAGACAATGTAGGCTGAAACATTGGAAGCCATCAAAACTAAATGGCTTCCAATGTTTTAGCCTCTGCTGTTAAGGTACTTTACTGGCTATGCTCTGTGTTTTATTTTCTGCTGCTCATCTGATACCCTGAGCTCTACACCTGCACAGACATGCATCCTGGAAGCCATGTCCATCTCCCTCCTTCCAGTCTTTCCTCACCCTGCATCATGAAGTTGGACAGCTGTGTGTTTGGGCTGGGTTCTCCTTTGCTGTCTCTATTAGGCTACGTTTGGCCTTCTCCAATGCCCCCCCCACTGAACTTCTTCAGCTTTGTGACATCTAGACTCTCTGAGCCCCACCACTGCTTTCTTCAGATGTTGCTCTTCCTCCTTTGTGAAGTTGTATTGATAACGGCTGCTGTGGGAACCACCGCATGGATAAATCCTTGTCCATAGTCTCCTTCTGGTCCACTTCTCGTTGACCTAACCCTAACAGCACGGTGCTAGCCAACTTAGCAAGGGCGGCTACTTTCCTCATAACAGTTTGTCGTTTTTAACATCTAATCTCTGTCTGATAAAGACATTTCATCCATGATCTCATCACTGATGGCCTTTTGTGTCATATTCATGTCAGTCTTCCTCCTGCTGGGTCCATGATGTCACTGCCTGCACATCGCCATAATCACCGATTGGCATTGCAACTATCTGCCGGCCCCCCAAGCCACAAGACTTTCTCTCTAACCAGAGAGCTTTCATTGACGATAAAAGGCCTCCCCTTACTAAAGACTTGGATCTTGAAAGCAATGGTTTTAATCAATAAAACTCCTTTTAAAGGGCAATAAATTGGGTCAGTGGGGAGTCAGTGAGGCATCAGTGGGACATCAGTGGGGCGTCAGTGGGGCATCAGTGGGGTGTCAGTGGGGAGTCAGTGAGGCATCAGTGAGGTGTCACTGAGGCATCAGTGAGGTGTCAGTGGGGCGTCAGTGGGGAGTCAGTGAGGCGTCAGTGAGGCATCAGTAGGGCATCAGTGGGGCGTCAGTGGGGCGTCAGTGGGGTGTCAGTGGGGAGTCAGTGAGGCATCAGTGAGGTGTCACTGAGGCATCAGTGAGGTGTCAGTGGGGCGTCAGTGGGACGTCAGTGAGGCGTCAGTGGGGCGTCAGTGGGGAGTCAGTGAGGCGTCAGTAGGGCATCAGTGGGGCATCAGTGGGGTGTCAGTGGGGTGTCAGTGGGGAGTCAGTGAGGCATCAGTGGGGCATCAGTGGGGCGTCAGTGGGGCATCAGTGGGGAGTCAGTGGGGTGTCAGTGGGGAGTCATTGGGGAGTCAGTGAGGCGTCAGTGAGGCATCAGTGGGGCGTCAGTGGGGAGTCATTGGGGAGTCAGTGGGGTGTCAGTGGGGAGTCAGTGGGGCATCAGTGGGGAGTCAGTGGGGTGTCAGTAGGGCATCAGTGGGGCATCAGTGGGGAGTCAGTGGGGTGTCAGTGGGGAGTCAGTGAGGCATCAGTGAGGTGTCACTGAGGCATCAGTGAGGTGTCAGTGGGGCGTCAGTGGGGAGTCAGTGAGGCATCAGTAGGGCATCAGTGGGGAGTCAGTGGGGTGTCAGTGGGGAGTCATTGGGGAGTCACTTAGGCGTCAGTGAGGCGTCAGTGAGGCGTCAGTGATGCATCAGTGAGGCGTCAGTGAGGCGTCAGTGATGCATCAGTGAGGCGTCAGTAAGGCATAAGTGGGGCATCACTGAGACATCAGTGGGGCATCAGTAGGGCATCAGTGGGGTGTCAGTGGGGAGTCAGTGAGGTGTCAGTGAGGGCGTCAGTGAGGTGTCAGTGGGGCGTCATTGGGGAGTCACTGAAGCATCAGTGGGGAGTCAGTGAGGCGTCAGCAGTGTTGGGCACGTTACTTTGAAAAAATAATTAGTTATAGTTACTAGTTACTTCTCCAAAAAAGTAACTGAGTTACTAACTGAGTTACTCCACAATAAAAGTAACTAGTTACTAGTAACAGTGGGGAGTCAGTGAGGCATCAGATTGCTGTAATTAAACCTCTGCTTAAGAAACCGTCTCTTGACCCAGATGACTTGGTCAATTATAGACCTATATCCAATCTTCCTTTCTTATCCAAAATTCTTGAGAAAGTAGTTGCCAAACAAGTTTGCGATCACTTCCACCATAATGAACTTTTTGAAGAGTTTCAGTCTGGCTTTAGAGCTCATCATAGCACTGAAACAGCTCTGGTGAAAGTCACTAATGATATTCTCATGGCCTCAGATAATGGACTTGTATCTGTGCTCGTCCTGTTGGATCTTAGTGCTGCATTTGATACAGTTGACCATAATATTCTTTTAGAAAGACTTGAATATTTTGTTGGAATTAAAGGAACAGCACTAGACTGGTTTAAATCTTATCTATCTGATCGAATTCAGTTTGTTCATGTTAATGATAGATCTTCAACACGCTCAAAGGTTACCTGTGGAGTACCACAGGGATCAGTGCTAGGACCAATTCTCTTTACTTTATACATGCTCCCAATTGGTAGAATTATTAGACAGCATGGGATTAATTTCCACTGTTATGCTGATGATACCCAGCTATATCTGTCTATAAATCCAGATGAAGCTAACCCATTACATAGATTACAGGCATGTCTTGAAGACATAAAAACCTGGATGACTCTTAACTTTCTGCTTCTGAATGCAGACAAAACAGAAGTTATAGTCTTTGGACCAGAGTCTCTGAAAAAGAAACTGATTAGCCAGTCACTTCATTTGGATGGGATTAAACTGATTTCAGATAATAAAGTAAAAAATCTTGGTGTTATTTTTGATCAGGACCTGTCATTTAAATCCCATATCAAAGAGGTTTCTAGAATTTCCTTCTTTCATCTGAGGAACATTGCAAAAATTAGAAATATCCTGTCCAGGGGTGATGCTGAGAAACTAGTCCATGCATTTGTTACTTCAAGGCTGGACTATTGTAATTCTTTACTATCAGGAAGTCCACAAACTGTAGTTAAAAGCCTTCAGCTGATCCAAAATGCTGCAGCCAGAGTTCTAATGAAAATGAAAAAGAGAGATCATATCTCTCCTATCCTGGCTTCTCTTCATTGGCTTCCTGTTAAATCAAGAATAGAATTTAAAATCCTCCTTCTCACATATAAAGCCTTAAATGGCCAAGCTCCATCTTATATCAGAGATCTGATTGTTCCTTATGTTCCTAACAGAGCACTTCGCTCTCAGTCTGCAGGTTTACTAGTGGTTCCTAGAATTTCTAAAAGTAGAATGGGAGGCAGATCTTTTAGTTATCAGGCTCCTCTCCTGTGGAACCAACTACCAGTTTTAGTCCGTGAGGCAGACACCCTGTCTACTTTTAAGGCTAGGCTTAAAACTTTCATTTTTGATAAAGCTTATAGTTAGGGTGGCTCAGGTTATCCTGAGCTATCTCTATAGTTATGCTGCTATAGGCTTAGACTTTTGGAGGACATAGGGACCCCCATTTCATCATTCTGCTTCATTCTCTCTCTGTTCTCCTATTCTGCAGAATCTGTTAGTTCAATCTCTAACCTTCTGCTCTCTCTGCTTTTCCTCAGAGTAGCTTTGCCTCGTCTGTTCCTGTTTGGCTGTGACGTCATCCTGGAAAAAAAACATCAGCTGTGCTGCTTCTATCAACACCCTTGTTAATAGATGTTGGAGATCGGCCTGTTTTCCAGTGTGGTCCTGTTTCTCTGACCGTGACTGAGTGGATGTGCTCTCTTCGTCCTCTGGCATGGGAGCTGCCTTGGAGCTCGTCTGCCTGGCTGTGTGTTTCCTGGACGGGGCCGCCTTTTACAGCTGCTTTTTGTATCTCTGCTTCTGTCTCCTTGAACCCCAGTCGGCCTCAGCAGATGGCCGCTCACACTGAGCCTGGTTCTGCTGGAGGTTTCTTCCTGTTAAAAGGGAGTTTTTCCTCTCCACTGTCGCTACAAGCATGCTTAGTGTGGGGGATTGTATTTGAGTCAATGAGTCAATGCAATCAACTGGTTTTCCTTAGATAGAAAACTTTGTATCAATTTGACTGTATGATCTGGTTGAACTGTAAAGTGCCTTGAGATGACATGTGTTGTGAATTTGGCGCTATATAAATAAACTGAATTGAATTGAATTGAATTGAGTCAGTGAGACATCAGTAGGACATCAGTGGGGCGTTAGTGGGGCATCAGTGGGGTGTCAGTGGGGTGTCAGTGGGGAGTCAGTGAGGCATCAGTGAGGTGTCACTAAGGTATCAGTGAGGTGTCAGTGGGGCGTCAGTGGGGAGTCAGTGAGGCGTCAGTGAGGCATCAGTAGGGCATCAGTGGGGCGTCAGTGGGGAGTCAGTGAGGCGTCAGTGGGGCGTCAGTGGGGAGTCAGTGAGGCGTCAGTGAGCCATCAGTAGGGCATCAGTGGGGCATCAGTGGGGAGTCAGTGGGGAGTCAGTGAGGCATCAGTGGGGCGTCACTGAAGCGTCAGTGAGGCGTCAGTGGGGAGTCATTGGGGAGTCAGTGAGGCGTCAGTGAGGCATCAGTGGGTCGTCAGTGGGGAGTCATTGGGGAGTCACTGAGGCGTCAGTGAAGCGTCAGTGAGGCGTCAGTGAGGCATCAGTGAGGCGTCAGTGAGGCATCAGTGGGGCGTCAGTGGGGAGTCATTGGGGAGTCACTGAGGCATCAGTGAGGTGTCAGTGAGATGTCAGAGAGGCATCAGTAGGGCATAAGTGGGGCATTACTGAGACATCAGTGGGGCATCAGTAGGGCATCAGTGGGGAGTCAGTGAGGTGTCAGTGAGGGAGTCACTGAGGCATCAGTGGGGAGTCAGTGGGGAGTCAGTGAGGCATCAGTAGGGCATCAGTGGGGAGTCAGTGGGGTGTCAGTAGGGCATCAGTGAGGCGTCACTGAGGCATCAGTGGGGCGTCAGTGGGGAGTCATTGGGGAGTCACTGAGGCATCAGTGAGGTGTCAGTGAGGCGTCAGTGAGGCATCAGTAGGGCGTCACTGAGGCGTCAGTGAGGCATCAGTGGGGCGTCAGTGGGGAGTCATTGGGGAGTCACTGAGGCGTCAGTGAAGCGTCAGTGAGGCGTCAGTGAGGCATCAGTGAGGCGTCAGTGAGGCATCAGTGGGGCGTCAGTGGGGAGTCATTGGGGAGTCACTGAGGCATCAGTGAGGTGTCAGTGGGGCGTCAGTGAGGCATCAGTAGGGCATAAGTGGGGCATCACTGAGACATCAGTGGGGCATCAGTAGGGCATCAGTGGGGAGTCAGTGAGGTGTCAGTGAGGGAGTCACAGGCATCAGTGGGGAGTCAGTGAGGCGTCAGCAGTGTTGGGCACGTTACTTTGAAATAGTAATTAGTTATAGTTACTAGTTACTTCTCCCAAAAAGTAACTGAGTTACTAACTGAGTTACTCCACAATAAAAGTAACTAGTTACTAGTAAAAGTAACTATTGCGTTACTTTTGCGTTTCTCGCCCCCGTAACCCTCCCCACCCAGCCCCCACCTTCTCGCCGTGTGTTTCAAAGCCAGCTGAATAGAGCGGATGACAAAGACAAGAACCTGCAGAGAGTTTAGCATTTATTGTAACTCAACGTAAATGACATCAGGGGGGAACGCGATGTGAAGTTTTTTAACAGGGCATTCAGATCTGGTGAAATTAATAACTGGGGATGTCTAATTCTGAAATCCTGTGTGCTTGGGTTGTTATAGATACTGCAACATCTATCTATCTAGATGTATAGTGTGTGTGACATAAAATATGGATCTCCATCCCTGACAGAAAGGCCATCAAATAATGTTTAAAATAAAAAATACAGTAGGTTGAAAAGGCAGAGTATCCATCCATCCATCCATCCATCCATCATCCATCCATCCATCCAACCATCCATCCATCCATCCATCCATCCATCCATCCATCCATCCATCCATCCATCCATCCATCCATCCATCCATCCATCCATCCAGATTTCTCCCTTTCTTCATATAGGCTATCATTTGATCGTTCACACTCTCCATAGTTCCCCTGTGGCGCGAGCACAGGGCGACTGTTGCGCGCCTTTAGCGAGCATGCGCGTTTCCTGTCGCTTGCGCGGTGACTCGTGCCGCCTGCGCTGTGCGGAGATGCAGAGGAAACCGTATCTGATGGGGAAATGCAGCTCGACGTAACACCTGTATTTCCATCAGGAAAACGCTGTTTCGCTGCTGGAGTCCTCCTCACTCTCCATCTCTCTGTGTGTGCTGTACGTTAACACCCGCCAGCAGAAACACCCACCTACCCAACTGACAGACGGAATCTCTCTATACATCAGCCATTCTCATCCTCCCCTCTCTCATGACAAGGCGCGCACCTCTGGATTACCTAAAAAATAATCTTTAATATCTCTTAAACAAAAGTAGCACAAACAATATTTTTTCTGCACAAATCTGCACTAACGTTGCACTAACCATTCAGTCTATTTGCAGATTTTTTTGACGTGGGTGGGGTGTCAGCTTCACGCAGCTGCACACGAGTCCTATCATGAAAAAAGGTTCATTGTGTGACCTGAGTAACGCGCAGTAACGGGGTGTCTGCAATGGTAACTGCGTTATAGTTACAGTCAAAGTAATTAGTTAGATTACTCGTTACTAAAACAAGTTAACGGCGTTACTAACGCCGTTACTTTCAACGCCTTTAGTCCCATCACTGGGCGTCAGTGGGGAGTCAGTAAGGCATCAGTGGGGAGTCAGTGAGGCATCAGTGAGGTGTCAGTGAGGCATCATTGGGGAGTCAGTGAGGCGTCAGTGGGGAGTCAGTGAGGCGTCAGTGAGGCATCAGTGGGGCGTCAGTGGGGAGTCACTGAGGCATCAGTGAGGTGTCACTGAGGCATCAGTGAGGTGTCAGTGAGGCGTCAGTGAGGTGTCAGTGAGGCATCAGTGAGGCGTCACTGAGGCATCAGTGAGGTGTCAGTGAGGCGTCAGTGAGGTGTCAGTGAGGCATCAGTAGGGCATCAGTGGGGCACCACTGAGACATCAGTGGGGCATCAATAGGGCATCAGTGGGGCATCAGTGGGGAGTCAGTGAGGTGTCAGTGAAGCGTCAGTGAGGCGTCACTGAGGCATCAGTGAGGTGTCAGTGAGGCGTCAGTGAGGTGTCAGTGAGGCATCAGTAGGGCATCAGTGGGGCACCACTGAGACATCAGTGGGGCATCAATAGGGCATCAGTGGGGCGTCGGTGGGGAGTCAGTGAGGTGTCAGTGAAGCGTCAGTGAGGCATCAGTGGGGCATCATTGGGGAGTCACTGAGGCGTCAGTAGGGCATCAGTGGGGCATCAGTGGGGCGTCAGTGGGGAGTCAGTGAGGTGTCAGTGAGGCGTCAGTGAGGCGTCACTGAGGCATCAGTGAGGTGTCAGTGAGGCGTCAGTGAGGTGTCAGTGAGGCATCAGTAGGGCATCATTGGGGAGTCACTGAGGCGTCAGTAGGGCATCAATAGGGCATCAGTGGGGCGTCAGTGGGGAGTCAGTGAGATGTCAGTGAGGCGTCAGTGAGGCGTCACTGAGGCATCAGTGAGGTGTCAGTGAGGCGTCAGTGAGGTGTCAGTGAGGCATCAGTAGGGCATCAGTGGGGCAGCACTGAGACATCAGTGGGGCATCAATAGGGCATCAGTGGGGCGTCAGTGGGGAGTCAGTGGGGTGTCAGTGGGGAGTCAGTGAGGCATCAGTGGGGAGTCAGTGAGGCGTCAGTGAGGCATCAGTAGGGCATCAGTGGGGCGTCAGTGGGGCGTCAGTGGGGTGTCAGTGGGGAGTCAGTGAGGCATCAGTGAGGTGTCACTGAGGCATCAGTGAGGTGTCAGTGGGGCGTCAGTGGGGCGTCAGTGAGGTGTCAGTGGGGCGTCAGTGGGGAGTCAGTGAGGCGTCAGTAGGGCATCAGTGGGGCATCAGTGGGGTGTCAGTGGGGTGTCAGTGGGGAGTCAGTGAGGCATCAGTGGGGCATCAGTGGGGCGTCAGTGGGGCATCAGTGGGGAGTCAGTGGGGTGTCAGTGGGGAGTCAGTGAGGCATCAGTGGGGCATCAGTGGGGCGTCAGTGGGGCATCACTGAAGCGTCAGTGAGGCGTCAGTGGGGAGTCATTGGGGAGTCAGTGAGGCGTCAGTGAGGCATCAGTGGGGCGTCAGTGGGGAGTCATTGGGGAGTCAGTGGGGTGTCAGTGGGGAGTCAGTGGGGCATCAGTGGGGAGTCAGTGGGGTGTCAGTAGGGCATCAGTGGGGCATCAGTGGGGCATCAGTGGGGAGTCAGTGGGGTGTCAGTGGGGAGTCAGTGAGGCATCAGTGAGGTGTCACTGAGGCATCAGTGAGGTGTCAGTGGGGCGTCAGTGGGGAGTCAGTGAGGCATCAGTAGGGCATCAGTGGGGAGTCAGTGGGGTGTCAGTAGGGCATCAGTGAGGCGTCACTGAGGCATCAGTGGGGCGTCAGTAGGGCATCAGTGGGGTGTCAGTGGGGAGTCACTGAGGCATCAGTGGGGAGTCAGTGAGGCGTCAGCAGTGTTGGGCACGTTACTTTGAAAAAATAATTAGTTATAGTTACTAGTTACTTCTCCCAAAAAGTAACTGAGTTACTAACTGAGTTACTCCACAATAAAAGTGACTAGTTACTAGTAACAGTGGGGAGTCAGTGAGGCATCAGTGGGGAGTCAGTGAGACATCAGTAGGACATCAGTGGGGCGTTAGTGGGGCATCAGTGGGGTGTCAGTGGGGAGTCAGTGAGGCATCAGTGAGGTGTCACTAAGGTATCAGTGAGGTGTCAGTGGGGCGTCAGTGGGGAGTCAGTGAGGCGTCAGTGAGGCATCAGTAGGGCATCAGTGGGGCGTCAGTGGGGAGTCAGTGAGGCGTCAGTGGGGCGTCAGTGGGGAGTCAGTGAGGCGTCAGTGAGGCATCAGTAGGGCATCAGTGGGGCATCAGTGGGGAGTCAGTGGGGAGTCAGTGAGGCATCAGTGGGGCGTCACTGAAGCGTCAGTGAGGCGTCAGTGGGGAGTCATTGGGGAGTAAGTGAGGCGTCAGTGAGGCATCAGTGGGTCGTCAGTGGGGAGTCATTGGGGAGTCACTGAGGTGTCAGTGAAGCGTCAGTGAGGCGTCAGTGAGGCATCAGTAGGGCATAAGTAGGGCATCACTGAGACATCAGTGGGGCATCAGTAGGGCATCAGTGGGGAGTCAGTGAGGTGTCAGTGAGGGAGTCACTGAGGCATCAGTGGGGAGTCAGTGGGGAGTCAGTGAGGCATCAGTAGGGCATCAGTGGGGAGTCAGTGGGGTGTCAGTAGGGCATCAGTGAGGCGTCACTGAGGCATCAGTGGGGCGTCAGTGGGGAGTCATTGGGGAGTCACTGAGGCATCAGTGGGGAGTCAGTAAGGCATCAGTGGGGAGTCAGTGAGGCATCAGTGAGGTGTCAGTGAGGCATCATTGGGGAGTCAGTGAGGCGTTAGTGGGGAGTCAGTGAGGCGTCAGTGAGGCATCAGTGGGGCGTCAGTGGGGAGTCATTGGGGAGTCACTGAGGCATCAGTGAGGTGTCAGTGAGGCGTCAGTGAGGCATCACTGAAGCGTCAGTGAGGCGTCAGTGGGGAGTCATTGGGGAGTCAGTGAGGCGTCAGTGAGGCATCAGTGGGGCGTCAGTGGGGAGTCATTGGGGAGTCAGTGGGGTGTCAGTGGGGAGTCAGTGGGGCATCAGTGGGGAGTCAGTGGGGTGTCAGTAGGGCATCAGTGGGGCATCAGTGGGGAGTCAGTGGGGTGTCAGTGGGGAGTCAGTGAGGCATCAGTGAGGTGTCACTGAGGCATCAGTGAGGTGTCAGTGGGGCGTCAGTGGGGAGTCAGTGAGGCATCAGTAGGGCATCAGTGGGGAGTCAGTGGGGTGTCAGTAGGGCATCAGTGAGGCGTCACTGAGGCATCAGTGGGGCGTCAGTGGGGAGTCATTGGGGAGTCACTGAGGCGTCAGTGAGGCATCAGTGAGGCGTCAGTGATGCATCAGTGAGGCGTCAGTGAGGCGTCAGTGATGCATCAGTGAGGCGTCAGTAAGGCATCAGTGGGGAGTCATTGGGGAGTCAGTGAGGCATTAGTAGGGCATAAGTGGGGCATCACTGAGACATCAGTGGGGCATCAGTAGGGCATCAGTGGGGTGTCAGTGGGGAGTCACTGAGGCATCAGTGGGGAGTCAGTGAGGCGTCAGCAGTGTTGGGCACGTTACTTTGAAAAAATAATTAGTTATAGTTACTAGTTACTTCTCCCAAAAAGTAACTGAGTTACTAACTGAGTTACTCCACAATAAAAGTAACTAGTTACTAGTAACAGTGGGGAGTCAGTGAGGCATCAGTGGGGAGTCAGTGAGACATCAGTAGGACATCAGTGGGGCGTTAGTGGGGCATCAGTGGGGTGTCAGTGGGGAGTCAGTGAGGCATCAGTGAGGTGTCACTAAGGTATCAGTGAGGTGTCAGTGGGGCGTCAGTGGGGAGTCAGTGAGGCGTCAGTGAGGCATCAGTAGGGCATCAGTGGGGCGTCAGTGGGGAGTCAGTGAGGCGTCAGTGGGGCGTCAGTGGGGAGTCAGTGAGGCGTCAGTGAGGCATCAGTAGGGCATCAGTGGGGCATCAGTGGGGAGTCAGTGGGGAGTCAGTGAGGCATCAGTGGGGCGTCACTGAAGCGTCAGTGAGGCGTCAGTGGGGAGTCATTGGGGAGTCAGTGAGGCGTCAGTGAGGCATCAGTGGGTCGTCAGTGGGGAGTCATTGGGGAGTCACTGAGGTGTCAGTGAAGCGTCAGTGAGGCGTCAGTGAGGCATCAGTGAGGCGTCAGTGAGGCATCAGTGGGGCGTCAGTGGGGAGTCATTGGGGAGTCACTGAGGCATCAGTGAGGTGTCAGTGAGGCGTCAGTGAGGCATCAGTAGGGCATAAGTAGGGCATCACTGAGACATCAGTGGGGCATCAGTAGGGCATCAGTGGGGAGTCAGTGAGGTGTCAGTGAGGGAGTCACTGAGGCATCAGTGGGGAGTCAGTGGGGAGTCAGTGAGGCATCAGTAGGGCATCAGTGGGGAGTCAGTGGGGTGTCAGTAGGGCATCAGTGAGGCGTCACTGAGGCATCAGTGGGGCGTCAGTGGGGAGTCATTGGGGAGTCACTGAGGCATCAGTGGGGAGTCAGTAAGGCATCAGTGGGGAGTCAGTGAGGCATCAGTGAGGTGTCAGTGAGGCATCATTGGGGAGTCAGTGAGGCGTTAGTGGGGAGTCAGTGAGGCGTCAGTGAGGCATCAGTGGGGCGTCAGTGGGGAGTCATTGGGGAGTCACTGAGGCATCAGTGAGGTGTCAGTGAGGCGTCAGTGAGGTGTCAGTGAGGCATCAGTAGGGCATCAGTGGGGCACCACTGAGACATCAGTGGGGCATCAATAGGGCATCAGTGGGGCGTCAGTGGGGAGTCAGTGAGGTGTCAGTGAAGCGTCAGTGAGGCATCAGTGGGGCATCATTGGGGAGTCACTGAGGCGTCAGTGGGGCGTCAGTAGGGAGTCAGTGAGGCGTCAGTGAGGCGTCAGTGAGGCGTCAGTGGGGAGTCATTGGGGAGTCACTGAGGCATCAGTGAGGTGTCAGTGAGGCATCAGTGAGGTGTCAGTGAGGCATCAGTAGGGCATCAGTGGGGCACCACTGAGACATCAGTGGGGCATCAATAGGGCATCAGTGGGGCGTCAGTGGGGAGTCAGTGAGGTGTCAGTGAAGCGTCAGTGAGGCATCAGTGGGGCATCATTGGGGAGTCACTGAGGCGTCAGTGGGGCGTCAGTAGGGAGTCAGTGAGGCGTCAGTGAGGCGTCAGTGAGGCGTCAGTGGGGAGTCATTGGGGAGTCACTGAGGCGTCAGTGGGGCATCAGTGGGGAGTCAGTGAGGCGTCAGTGAGGCGTCAGTGAGGCGTCAGTGGGGCGTCAGTGGGGAGTCATTGGGGAGTCACTGAGGCATCAGTGAGGTGTCAGTGAGGCGTCAGTGAGGCGTCAGTGAGGCATCAGTGGGGCATCAGTAGGGCATCAGTGGGGAGTCACTGAGACATCAGTGGGGCATCAGTAGGGCATCAGTGGGGCGTCAGTGGGGAGTCAGTGAGGTGTCAGTGAGGCGTCAGTGAGAAGTCAGTGAGGCATCAGTGGGGCATCAGTAGGGCATCAGTGGGGCATCACTGAGACATCAGTGGGGCATCAGTAGGGCGTCAGTGGGGCGTCAGTGGGGAGTCAGTGAGGCATCAGTGGGGCACCATTGGGGAGTCACTGAGGCGTCAGTGGGGTGTCAGTGAGGCATCAGTGAGGCGTCAGTGGGGAGTCAGTGAGGTATCAGTGAGGTGTCAGTGAGGCATCAGTGGGGAGTCAGTGAGGCATCAGTGGGGAGTCAGTGAGGCATCAGTGAGGCATCAGTGGGGCGTCAGTGAGGCATCAGTGGGGAGTCAGTGAGGCATCAGTGAGGTGTCAGTGAGGCATCAGTGAGGTGTCAGTGGGGAGTCAGTGAGGCATCAGTGAGGCATCAGTGAGGCATCAGTGGGGCGTCAGTGAGGCATCAGTGGGGCATCAGTGGGGAGTCAGTGAGGCCTCAGTGAGGTGTCAGTGAGGCATCAGTGGGGCGTCAGTGGGAAGTCAGTGAGGCATCAGTGGGGCGTCAGTGAGGCATCAGTGGGGAGTCAGTGAGGCATCAGTGAGGTGTCAGTGAAGCATCAGTGAGGTGTCAGTGGGGAGTCAGTGAGGCATCAGTGAGGCATCAGTGAGGCATCAGTGGGGCGTCAGTGAGGCATCAGTGGGGAATCAGTGGGGAGTCAGTGAGGCCTCAGTGAGGTGTCAGTGAGGCATCAGTGGGGCGTCAGTGGGGAGTCAGTGAGGTATCAGTGGGGAGTCAGTGAGGCATCAGTGAGGCATCAGTGGGGAGTCAGTGAGGCATCAGAGGTGTCACTGAGGCATAAGTGAGGTGTCAGTGGGGCGTCAGTGGGGAGTCAGTGAGGCGTCAGTGAGGCATCAGTAGGGCATCAATGGGGCGTCAGTGGGGAGTCAGTGAGGCATAAGTGAGGTGTCAGTGAGGCATCAGTGGGGTGTCAGTGAGGCATCAGTGGGGAGTCAGTGAGGCATCAGTGAGGTGTCAGTAAGGCATCAGTGGGTTATCAGTGGGGTGTCAGTGAGGCATCAGTGGGGCATCAGTGGGGTGTCAGTGAGGCATCAGTGAGGCATCAGTGGGGCATCAGTGGGGCATCAGTGGGGTGTCAGTGGGGCATCAGTGGGGTGTCAGTGGGGTGTCAGTGAGGCATCAGTGAGGCATCAGTGAGGCATCAGTGGGGCATCAGTGGGGTGTCAGTGAGGCATCAGTGAGGCATCAGTGAGGCATCAGTGGGGCATCAGTGGGGTGTCAGTGAGGCATCAGTGAGGCATCAGTGGGGCATCAGTGAGGCATCAGTGAGGCATCAGTGGGGCATCAGTGGGGCATCAGTGGGGCATCAGTGAGGCATCAGTGGGCTGTCAGTGGAAGATTGGGTTGAAATGATAAATAATATTTATATTATGGAAAGGCTGACTTTTTCCATCATCAATCTGGAAAATTAAAAATTTATAAATTGGCGAGGTTTTATTTCACCATGGAGATCAGACTTTGTTGATATTGTGGGTTTGGGACCCTTATAGAGTCACAGACTGTAAATAGTTTGCTCACAGTTAAATACAACTACAGAATATATGTGCAGATTCTGTTGGATGTTGTGTTTGGAAAGAAAAAAAATGTAAAATCGGTATGTATACTTGTATGGGAAAAAATATTTTCAGTTAAAAGTGCAAATATAAAAAAAAAAGATAAGGTAATTGGATTTTAGAACTACAGGTCATTTACCATTCCTGACCCTTCCTCCCACCCTGACCTGCCAGTCGCTCTCTTTAATCCATTATTGACTCGTTACCTCGACTGCATCTCGTCTCTTCAGCTTGTCCCACTCCAACATTTCACATTAACTGGTAGAGAACCCTCGCCCATCTCTATATACCCATATACAGCTTCTAACTAGGACCTTAATCTCACCAATGACTGAACCAGACCTTCTGATCACCCCCCCCCCACCTGTATTCTGACTCGTTGGTCTCATATTCCAGTGACATCTGAGCCTCAGCCCTGCAGCCCCTCCCATCTCTTATAACCAGCCTTTCTCCTTGTTTACCCTTCTGGACGTGGCCATCATCTCAAATATCAACCTGTCTCCTGGATTCCCGCCATTGCTGTGAAATCCTGCTATTTCAAAAATTCATAAAAGAAATATTTCTGTCAGGACCAATTAACAACCTGAGCAGTGAATTATATTTCCAGACTAGGTAGGATTCCCGTCGGCATGTAGAGCTCCATTTAGCTTCAGCTCTGCATTAAACCAGGGAGCCAGCTTTCTATTTGGAAAGCTTTTTCACAGGGGCTGCTTTGTCAAAGGCAGCATGCAGAGAGCTGTAAAGAGGAATAAAATAAAAGTTTGCCCCTGATAATTGGTCATAAAATCATTTTACATATATATGTATATCCTGCATTTTTATGACTACTGGAACATTAGCACTAAAACACAGAGAAAAATGTCCCTATAACATCCTGGAGGCCGTGAGGTTTCTCTGGGCCTGTTTTTCAAACACGTTGCTATTTTCCTGTTGTGCAATCAGGTATCAGGCATGGCTCTGGGGCTCCGCCCCTCCAGGTGTTATTGACCTCTGGACGGTGGGTCTCTGGCGGATGGAGCTGTTGTCTATTGCTGAATCTGGTTCCTCTGACTTTATGTAGTCGCTGCATCGGATCATCATTTGTAAAACTGATCAACATTCAGATGTTGTTGGGAGGACTTTCCTTGGGGCCTTTCAGGACAGAACGGGTTCTAGCTTTTCTCTGATTAGGGACCCAAAGCACGCAAACAAGAAAGCAGCAAAAACCTGCTGCAGCAAAGGAAGAGCTGTGGACAGTAAAATATCTCCTGAAGTGTGCAGTTTGAACTTCTAAGTGGCATTAGCCATAAATCTGCCTAAGACAAAAGAGCCACACGAGGAGGCTCCGCCTCCTCCTTTGTTTGTGCCTGAAGGGAACAGAAACAAGCCAGAGAGCATTTTTGTTGCTTTCACAACAGGACAAGGGAAGCTGGAGAGATCAGCCTGGAAGGCTGCTGAGTTTTTAAACAACATGACCAAATGTGCAAGTCAGAAAGCCGTCCCTAAACACGAGTGACCGCAGAGCAGCAGCAACAGCCTGCTGCTAAGGAGCTGTGGTCATTATTCATCAGAGAACATCCAGAGCTGCTCCTGGAACAATAGAGCCCAGCTTTGATCTGAGCTTCCATGGATCCATCAGAATGAAAGCGTGTTTGTTAGCCTGTGGATCAGGAGGAGATCTGCTGCTGCAGCAGCCGCTAATTACACCTCAGATTCTCCCTGTTGACAGAATGCAAGTCATCTGGCTGAAAGCAGGAAAAGCCACCTGCAGGTAAACGGCGTCACCTGGAAGTTAGAGACCTGCTGAAGCTTCCTGTTGGACTCCATCAAACACATCATGTCGTCCAAAGAACCACCCATTTTGTTCCATTTAACTTTCTCCTAATTAGGTTTAATAACAAATTAATAAACATTTCCATTTCCTCATTTGATCTCTTATCTCCATTGCTCCTTTCATAATTCCTTCTGTAGAGCATCATCAATATTAATAAAACGTTCCATGATCCAGCAGAACATCAGCGTCTGAAAACATCTGGAGTGGAGAAGAACCTCAAAGTCCTTCCTGCTCCGACTGGAGAAGCATCGTCTGCAAAAACCGCAGCGTGTTGGATGGATTTCAGATGGTTACATGGTCAACTGGTTAGATGGTCAACTGGTTAGATGGTTACATGGTCAGATGGTCAACTGGTTAGATGGTTAGATGGTCAGCTGGTTAGATGGTTACATGGTCAACTGATTACATGGTCAACTGGTTAGATGGTCAACTGGTTAGATGGTCAACTGGTTAGATGGTTACATGGTCAGATGGTCAGATGGTTAGATGGTCAACTGGTTAGATGGTTACATGGTCAGATGGTCAACTGGTTAGATGGTTAGATGGTCAACTGGTTAGATGGTCAGCTGGTTAGATGGTTACATGGTCAACTGATTACATGGTCAACTGGTTAGATGGTCAACTGGTTAGATGGTCAACTGGTTAGATGGTTACATGGTCAGATGGTCACATGGTTAGATGGTCAACTGGTTAGATGGTCAACTGGTTAGATGGTTAGATGGTCAACTGGTTAGATGGTCAACTGGTTAGATGGTTAGATGTTCAGATGGTCAACTGGTTAGATGGTTAGATGGTCAGCTGGTTACATGGTTACATGGTTACATGGTTAGATGGTCAGATGGTCAGCTGGTCAGATGGTCAACTGGTTAGATGGTTAGATGGTCAACTGGTTAGACGGTCAACTGGTTAGATGGTTAGATGGTCAAGTGGTTAGATGGTCAACTGGTTAGATGGTCAGATGGTCAGCTGGTTAGATGGTCAACTGGTTAGATGGTCAACTGGCTAGATGGTTAGATGGTCAACTGGTTAGATGGTCAGCTGGTTAGATGGTTAGATGGTCAAATGGTCAGCTGGTTAGATGGTCAACTGGTTAGATGGTCAACTGGTTAGATGGTTAGATGGTCAACTGGTTAGATGGTCAACTGGTTAGATGGTTAGATGGTCAGCTGGTTAGATGGTTTCATGGTCAACTGGTTAGATGGTCAGTTGGTTAGATGGTTACATGATCAGATGGTCAGCTGGTTAGATGGTTAGATGGTCAACTGGTTAGATGGTCAGCTGGTTAGATGGTTACATGGTCAGATGGGTAGATGGTCAACTGATTACATGGTCAACTGGTTAGATGGTCAACTGGTTAGATGGTCAACTGGTTAGATGGTTACATGGTCAGATGGTCAGATGGTTAGATGGTCAACTGGTTAGATGGTCAACTGGTTAGATGGTTAGATGGTCAACTGGTTAGATGGTCAACTGGTTAGATGGTTAGATGTTCAGATGGTCAACTGGTTAGATGGTCAACTGGTTAGATGGTTAGATGGTCAGCTGGTTACATGGTTACATGGTTACATGGTTAGATGGTCAGATGGTCAGCTGGTCAGATGGTCAACTGGTTAGATGGTTAGATGGTCAACTGGTTAGACGGTCAACTGGTTAGATGGTTAGATGGTCAAGTGGTTAGATGGTCAACTGGTTAGATGGTCAGATGGTCAGCTGGTTAGATGGTCAACTGGTTAGATGGTCAACTGGCTAGATGGTTAGATGGTCAACTGGTTAGATGGTCAGCTGGTTAGATGGTTAGATGGTCAAATGGTCAGCTGGTTAGATGGTCAACTGGTTAGATGGTCAACTGGTTAGATGGTTAGATGGTCAACTGGTTAGATGGTCAACTGGTTAGATGGTTAGATGGTCAGCTGGTTAGATGGTTTCATGGTCAACTGGTTAGATGGTCAGTTGGTTAGATGGTTACATGATCAGATGGTCAGCTGGTTAGATGGTTAGATGGTCAACTGGTTAGATGGTCAGCTGGTTAGATGGTTACATGGTCAGATGGGTAGATGGTCAACTGATTACATGGTCAACTGGTTAGATGGTCAACTGGTTAGATGGTCAACTGGTTAGATGGTTACATGGTCAGATGGTCAGATGGTTAGATGGTCAACTGGTTAGATGGTCAACTGGTTAGATGGTTAGATGGTCAACTGGTTAGATGGTCAACTGGTTAGATGGTTAGATGTTCAGATGGTCAACTGGTTAGATGGTCAACTGGTTAGATGGTTAGATGGTCAGCTGGTTACATGGTTACATGGTTACATGGTTACATGGTTAGATGGTCAGATGGTCAGCTGGTTAGATGGTCAACTGGTTAGATGGTTAGATGGTCAACTGGTTAGACGGTCAACTGGTTAGATGGTTAGATGGTCAACTGGTTAGATGGTCAACTGGTTAGATGGTTAGATGGTCAGCTGGTTAGATGGTTACATGGTCAACTGATTACATGGTCAACTGGTTAGATGGTCAACTGGTTAGATGGTCAACTGGTTAGATGGTTACATGGTCAGATGGTCAGATGGTTAGATGGTCAACTGGTTAGATGGTTACATGGTCAGATGGTCAACTGGTTAGATGGTTAGATGGTCAACTGGTTAGATGGTCAGCTGGTTAGATGGTTACATGGTCAACTGATTACATGGTCAACTGGTTAGATGGTCAACTGGTTAGATGGTCAACTGGTTAGATGGTTACATGGTCAGATGGTCACATGGTTAGATGGTCAACTGGTTAGATGGTCAACTGGTTAGATGGTTAGATGGTCAACTGGTTAGATGGTCAACTGGTTAGATGGTTAGATGTTCAGATGGTCAACTGGTTAGATGGTTAGATGGTCAGCTGGTTACATGGTTACATTGTTACATGGTTAGATGGTCAGATGGTCAGCTGGTCAGATGGTCAACTGGTTAGATGGTTAGATGGTCAACTGGTTAGACGGTCAACTGGTTAGATGGTTAGATGGTCAAGTGGTTAGATGGTCAACTGGTTAGATGGTCAGATGGTCAGCTGGTTAGATGGTCAACTGGTTAGATGGTCAACTGGCTAGATGGTTAGATGGTCAACTGGTTAGATGGTCAGCTGGTTAGATGGTTAGATGGTCAAATGGTCAGCTGGTTAGATGGTCAACTGGTTAGATGGTCAACTGGTTAGATGGTTAGATGGTCAACTGGTTAGATGGTCAACTGGTTAGATGGTTAGATGGTCAGCTGGTTAGATGGTTTCATGGTCAACTGGTTAGATGGTCAGTTGGTTAGATGGTTACATGATCAGATGGTCAGCTGGTTAGATGGTTAGATGGTCAACTGGTTAGATGGTCAGCTGGTTAGATGGTTACATGGTCAGATGGGTAGATGGTCAACTGATTACATGGTCAACTGGTTAGATGGTCAACTGGTTAGATGGTCAACTGGTTAGATGGTTACATGGTCAGATGGTCAGATGGTTAGATGGTCAACTGGTTAGATGGTCAACTGGTTAGATGGTTAGATGGTCAACTGGTTAGATGGTCAACTGGTTAGATGGTTAGATGTTCAGATGGTCAACTGGTTAGATGGTCAACTGGTTAGATGGTTAGATGGTCAGCTGGTTACATGGTTACATGGTTACATGGTTAGATGGTCAGATGGTCAGCTGGTCAGATGGTCAACTGGTTAGATGGTTAGATGGTCAACTGGTTAGACGGTCAACTGGTTAGATGGTTAGATGGTCAAGTGGTTAGATGGTCAACTGGTTAGATGGTCAGATGGTCAGCTGGTTAGATGGTCAACTGGTTAGATGGTCAACTGGCTAGATGGTTAGATGGTCAACTGGTTAGATGGTCAGCTGGTTAGATGGTTAGATGGTCAAATGGTCAGCTGGTTAGATGGTCAACTGGTTAGATGGTCAACTGGTTAGATGGTTAGATGGTCAACTGGTTAGATGGTCAACTGGTTAGATGGTTAGATGGTCAGCTGGTTAGATGGTTTCATGGTCAACTGGTTAGATGGTCAGTTGGTTAGATGGTTACATGATCAGATGGTCAGCTGGTTAGATGGTTAGATGGTCAACTGGTTAGATGGTCAGCTGGTTAGATGGTTACATGGTCAGATGGGTAGATGGTCAACTGATTACATGGTCAACTGGTTAGATGGTCAACTGGTTAGATGGTCAACTGGTTAGATGGTTACATGGTCAGATGGTCAGATGGTTAGATGGTCAACTGGTTAGATGGTCAACTGGTTAGATGGTTAGATGGTCAACTGGTTAGATGGTCAACTGGTTAGATGGTTAGATGTTCAGATGGTCAACTGGTTAGATGGTCAACTGGTTAGATGGTTAGATGGTCAGCTGGTTACATGGTTACATGGTTACATGGTTACATGGTTAGATGGTCAGATGGTCAGCTGGTTAGATGGTCAACTGGTTAGATGGTTAGATGGTCAACTGGTTAGACGGTCAACTGGTTAGATGGTTAGATGGTCAACTGGTTAGATGGTCAACTGGTTAGATGGTCAGATGGTCAGCTGGTTAGATGGTCAACTGGTTAGATGGTCAACTGGCTAGATGGTTAGATGGTCAACTGGTTAGATGGTCAGCTGGTTAGATGGTTAGATGGTCAAATGGTCAGCTGGTTAGATGGTCAACTGGTTAGATGGTCAACTTGTTAGATGGTTAGATGGTCAACTGGTTAGATGGTCAACTGGTTAGATGGTTAGCTGGTTAGATGGTTTCATGGTCAACTGGTTAGATGGTCAGTTGGTTAGATAGTTACATGATCAGATGGTCAGCTGGTTAGATGGTTAGCTGGTCAGATGGTCAACTGGTTAGATGGTTAGATGGTCAGCTGGTCAGATGGTTAGCTGGTCAGCTGGTTACATGGTCAGATGGTCAGCTGGTTAGATGGTCAACTGGTTAGATGGTTAGATGGTCAACTGGTTAGACGGTCAACTGGTTAGATGGTTAGATGGTCAAGTGGTTAGATGGTCAACTGGTTAGATGGTCAGATGGTCAGCTGGTTAGATGGTCAACTGGTTAGATGGTCAACTGGCTAGATGGTTAGATGGTCAACTGGTTAGATGGTCAGCTGGTTAGATGGTTAGATGGTCAAATGGTCAGCTGGTTAGATGGTCAACTGGTTAGATGGTCAACTGGTTAGATGGTTAGATGGTCAACTGGTTAGATGGTCAACTGGTTAGATGGTTAGATGGTCAGCTGGTTAGATGGTTTCATGGTCAACTGGTTAGATGGTCAGTTGGTTAGATGGTTACATGATCAGATGGTCAGCTGGTTAGATGGTTAGATGGTCAACTGGTTAGATGGTCAGCTGGTTAGATGGTTACATGGTCAGATGGGTAGATGGTCAACTGATTACATGGTCAACTGGTTAGATGGTCAACTGGTTAGATGGTCAACTGGTTAGATGGTTACATGGTCAGATGGTTAGATGGTCAACTGGTTAGATGGTCAACTGGTTAGATGGTTAGATGTTCAGATGGTCAACTGGTTAGATGGTCAACTGGTTAGATGGTTAGATGGTCAGCTGGTTACATGGTTACATGGTTACATGGTTACATGGTTAGATGGTCAGATGGTCAGCTGGTTAGATGGTCAACTGGTTAGATGGTTAGATGGTCAACTGGTTAGACGGTCAACTGCTTAGATGGTTAGATGGTCAACTGGTTAGATGGTCAACATGTTAGATGGTCAGATGGTCAGCTGGTTAGATGGTCAACTGGTTAGATGGTCAACTGGCTAGATGGTTAGATGGTCAACTGGTTAGATGGTCAGCTGGTTAGATGGTTAGATGGTCAAATGGTCAGCTGGTTAGATGGTCAACTGGTTAGATGGTCAACTGGTTAGATGGTTAGATGGTCAACTGGTTAGATGGTCAACTGGTTAGATGGTTAGATGGTCAGCTGGTTAGATGGTTTCATGGTCAACTGGTTAGATGGTCAGTTGGTTAGATGGTTACATGATCAGATGGTCAGCTGGTTAGATGGTTAGCTGGTCAGATGGTCAGATGGTTACATGGTCAGATGGTCAGCTGGTCAGATGGTTAGCTGGTCAGATGGTTAGCTGGTCAGATGGTCAGATGGTTACATGGTAAGATGGTCAGCTAGTTAGATGGTTAGCTGGTCAGATGGTTAGATGGTTAGATGGTCAGATGGTTACATGGTCAGATGGTCAGCTGGTTAGATGGTTAGCTGGTCAGATGGTTAGATGGTCAGATGGTTACATGGTCAGATGGTCAGCTGGTTAGATGGTTAGCTGGTCAGATGGTTAGATGCTACAAACTAGCATCCTGCACGGCGTCTGGGATAGAGTCCGAGGTGAGCCAGGCGCTGTGGGCGGAGCTACAGCCAGAGTTTCTGCCATTAGGTACCAAACAGGAAATGCATAGATAGAGAGGATGCAGAATTGACCAATCAGAGACCTCCTGTCTGTGGTCACCTACAGTTTTGGAGTGGTGCAGCAGAGGGGGCGGGGCATAAGGTTTCTGAGCGTAAATCAGGCTGTAGTCTGCAGACTGTGGGGAATAACCACAGACTGTCATTCACCCTCCTGCAGCGCCGCCATGATGAGGAGGTCAAAGATCAGTTAAAGGCTCCATTAATATTTCCTCCTGTTCAACGAGACATTGATGAATATTTAAACCTAAATGGGTTAAAAGGCTTTAATGTTTAATAAAAAATTATATGATTTATTAAATAAATAAGTTCTGAATAGATTAGCTGCATTTCCTGCCTTTATTTCTGATCAAAAAATATCCTGATACTGCTGTGACGTCATGTCACCTCCAGGCATCTCCACTCTCTGATTGGCTGCTTGTTTTGTTTACTTTGATAAAAAGCTAAACATCGCAATGTGTTTCCGGTCCCGGCTCCTCACGTGGGCCGGCTGCTGCGGTTACCATGGTGACCATGGCGGTGAGCTGCTAATCCCCTAAACCCCCCCCCTCAGGCTGTGGTCCGCCATGTTTGGCTGTTTCTCCAGAGAAGCGCGCGCGCAGGGAGCGCGCCGCGTGTGTTTGTGCTCCCAGGGTGACGTCACAGCGGGTATATGTAGGCAGGAGGTAAACAGAGAGCAGCAGAGCGACGGTCGGAGCTGCAGCGGATCCGATCCTTTCCGTCTGTTTGGGTCGAAGCGTCCATCAGAACATCCGATCATTTCTTTCCAACTTCAGCTACAGTGATAGCTAAGTTCGGAGGGGAGAAAAGAAGAGAAACGTGGAGGAACCAGGAGAAACGAGGAGAAACCAGGAGAAAAGAGGAGAAACCAGGAGAAAAGAGGAGAAACCAGGAGAAACGGCGCGTTTTCGACTTTTCTTCTTGCTTTTTGCTGCAGGCTGACAGCAGAGGAGCCGATTTCAACACAAAGAAGGAAAAACATCCGTCCTGTTAACATGGAAGCTGCTGCCCCCAACAAGAAGAGCTGCTGTGGTGAGAAACCCTCCCTATCAGCTGCAGGTTCTGCTCTCTGACCCGGTTCTGATCCAATCACATGTCTTTGCAGAATCCCTCAGAGATTTCTTCACTTCAGCCAAGTTCCTTATTTACATGGGCCATGCTCTGTCAACCTGGGTGAGTAGAAACCTGCAGCCTTCCGATCGGTGTCACGTTTCAGCTCATCTAGGAGCAAAGGGAGACCCATTCTGTTTCCATTATCTATGCTTCCCAGAAACACTTTATCTCAGAGAAACGCTGCCTCGCAGCACAAACGATTGTCCTTCAGAAACTCAAAGAAACATTTCACAGAAGCGTCCAGCTGGGAACCAGCCGGGAACCAGCCTGGAAACACGTCTGGGAACCAGCCTGGAAACCGACTGGGAACCAACCGGAAAACCAGCTGGAAACCAGCCTGGAACCAGATGGAAACCGACTGGGAACCAGCCTGGAACCAGATGGAAACCAGCCTGGAAACCGGCTGGGAACCAGCCTGGGAACCGGCCGGGAACCAGCCGGGAACCAGATGGAAACCAGCCGCGAACCAGATGGAAACCAGCCGGGAACCAGCCTGAAACCAGATGGAAACCAGCCTGGAAACCGGCTGGGAACCAGATGGAAACCAGCCGGGAACCAGCCTGGAACCAGATGGAAACCAGCCGGGAACCTGCCTGGAAACCAGCCTGGAACCAGCCTGGAAACCGGCTGGGAACCAGCCGGGAATCAGCCTGGAACCAGATGGAAACCAGCCGGGAATCAGCCTGGAAACCGGCCTGGAAACCAGCCTGGAAACCGGCTGGGAACCAGATGGAAACCGGCCGGGAACCAGCCTGGAAACCGGCTGGGAACCAGCCGGGAATCAGCCTGGAACCAGATGGAAACCAGCCGGGAACCAGCCTGGAAACCGGCTGGGAACCAGCCTGGAAACCGGCCGGGAACCAGATGGAAACCAGCCGGGAATCAGCCTGGAACCAGATGGAAACCGGCTGGGAACCAGCCTGGGAACCAGCCTGGAAACCAGCCTGGAATCCGGCTGGGAACCAGCCTGGAAGCAGCCGATCCAAACTGGGAGCAGATCCCTTTAAATCATGAAATCTGAGGGAACTGGATCCTTTCAGCCTGTTTTTCTATCAGTTGTTTTTAGCGAAGGATCAACGAGTGAAACTGAAGGAACTAATGAGTTCAGGTCTGATCAGGAGCCTGACTGTTTCCCGCTAACGCTTGGACCTTGCAGGGAGACCGGATGTGGAACTTTGCGGTGGCCGTCTTCCTGGTGGAGCTCTACGGGAACAGTCTGCTGCTGACTGCCGTCTACGGCCTGGTGGTGGCCGGCTCCGTGCTCCTGCTGGGGGCCAACATCGGGAACTGGGTGGACCGGAACCCCAGACTCAAAGGTAAGACCTGACGGCCAATTGGGCGGGAGGGTGGGTCCGATGTGTGTCCCTGATGCTGGTTCTGGTGTCCCGCAGTGGCCCAGACCTCCCTGCTGGTCCAGAACACCTGCGTGATCCTGTGCGGGGTCCTCCTGATGCTGGTCTTCCAGTTCAAAGGTCAACTGGTGGAGCTCTACCACGGATGGATACTGGTAGGTAAAAGGGAGTTTTTCCTCTCCACTGTCGCTACAAGCATGCTTAGTGTGAGGGATTGCTGAAGAGTCAATGAGTCGATGCAATCAGCTGGTTTTCCTTAGATAGAAAACTTTGAATCAATCTCACTGGATGATCTGGTTGAACTGGATCTATAAAGTGACCTGAAATGACAGGATGTTAACTGCAGCTATAGAAATAAACTGAGTAGATGTGTTAAGCAGAACTCTGACCCGCGGGTCGGGTTCTACTGATACTGGTTTCTGGCTGCTGAGGCCTTCTGCTTGTTCTGGGATCAGAGGTCCGGTCAGCCGGTTCCTCACATTCAGGCCTGAAGGATTTGGACCCAGAACCGGGTCAGCAGGGGCAGCAGGACTGCAGACTCAGCAGGTGGGCCTCAGTGAGGAACAAAGGCAGCCTGTCTGCTGAGAGCGGGGGGGGGTTGGGGTCAGCAGGTTGATCATGTGACCCAAAGACGGAGGAAATCCTGGTCCTGCTGAGGGATTTCTGTTGCCATGGGGACCAGAGGGAGCTGATCCGGTAACCTGGTTTACGAGCCGTCGGAAGGTTCTGCTGCATTTATGATGTCGTAACGACAGCAGCTGCAGCTCCGAGCTAATGATTCACCAGCAATGTGACCTTTGACCTTACGAACAGCGAGGCTTCTGACATGAAAAGATTGAAGTTTATTGGAGAAAGAAAAGATCAAAGAATAAACAGCAAAGAGTCACTGGGTCTGGTTCTGGGTCTAGGTCCGGTTCTGGGTCCGGTTGAGGGTCAAGTTCTGGGTCTGGTTTTGGGTCTGAGTCCGGTTCTGGGTCAGGGTCTGGTTCTGGGTCTAGGTCCGGTTCTGGGTCTGGGTCCAGTTCTGGGTCTGGTTGAGGGTCAAGTTCTGGGTGTGGGTCCGGTTCTGGGTCTAGGTCCGGTTCTGGGTCTGGGTCCGGCTCTGGGTCTGAGTCCGGCTCTGGGTCTGGGTCCGGTTGAGGGTCTAGTTCTGGGTCTGGTTTTGGGTCTGGGTCCGGTTCTGGGTCTGAGTCCGGCTCTGGGTCTGGGTCCGGTTGAGGGTCAAGTTCTGGGTCTGGGTCTGGGTCCGGTTCTGGGTCTAGGTCCGGGTCTGGGTCCGGTTGAGGGTCAAGTTCTGGGTCTGAGTCCGGGTCTGGGTTTGGTTCTGGTTTTGGGTCTGGGTCTAGGTCCGGTTCTGGTTCTGAGCCCGGTTCTGGGTCCAGTTGAGGGTCCGGTTCTGGGTCTGAGTCCGGTTCTTGGTGTGAGTCTGGGTCTGGTTCTGGGTCTAGGTCCAGTTCTGGTTTTGGGTACAATCTTTTCTTTAGACTCAAAGTGCAGCTTATATCACTGCAGTTAGACTGGACTTCTGCCCAGTCTGGACCCGGTTCTGACCCGGTTCTGATGTCGTTGCTTCCAGACCACCTGCTACATCCTGGTCATCAGCATCGCCAACATGGCCAACCTGGCGAGCACCGCCACCGCCATCACCATCCAGAGGGACTGGGTGGTGGTGGTCGCCGGGCAGGACAGCAGCAAACTGGCAGGTGAGCTGCTGCTGCTTCTTCTTCTTCTTTTTCTGCTTCTTCTTCTTCTTCTTCTGCTTCTTCTGCTTCTTCTGCTTCTGCTGCTGCTTCTTCTTCTGCTTCTTCTTCTTCTTTTTCTGCTTCTTCTTCTTCTTCTTCTTTTTCTTCTTCTTCTTCTTCTGCTTCTGCTGCTGCTTCTTCTTCTGCTTCTTCTGCTTCTGCTTCTCTTGCTTCCAGCCCATCCCCTCCACAGCGCGGTGAGCTGGGGGGGCGATGGCGGTGAACTGGGGGCGGTAACGAGCGGATCTCGCTGTCCTTCCTCACACAGACATGAACGCCACGGTACGCATCATCGACCAGCTCACTAACATCCTGGCTCCCATGCTGGTGGGTCAGATCATGGCGTTCGGCTCTCATTTCATCGGCTGCGGCTTCATCTCGGGCTGGAACCTGTGCTCCATGTGCGTGGAGTACGCCCTGCTGTGGAAGGTCTACCAGAAGACGCCGGCGCTGGCGGTGAAGGCGGGACAGAAGGAGCAGCAGGAGCTCAAGCAGCTGAGCTCTGACAGAGGTACCGCCTTCCATCTTTGGCGTCTGTGGATCTGAAGGTTCCAGACCGGAAGCTCTAAACGTTTTCTCTCCCTGACAGATTGTGAGAACGGCCAAAGCCTCGAAGAGTCGTCTCAGCCGCTGATGAACGAGGCGGCGGCGGCGGCGGCGGCCTCTCCCGGCGGGTCCGGCTGCTGCCAGCAGGTCAGCAGGCCGCTGCAGACCTTCAAGGCCGGCTGGGTGGCGTACTACAAGCAGGACATCTTCCTGGCGGGGATGTCTCTGGCCTTCCTCTACATGACGGTCCTGGGCTTCGACTGCATCACCACGGGATACGCCTACACCCAGGGCCTGAACGGCTCCATCCTCAGCCTGCTGATGGGGGCCTCCGCCATCTCCGGCATCTGCGGCACCGTGGCCTTCACCTGGGTCCGCAAAAGGTGCGGCCTGATCCGGACGGGCTTCATCTCGGGCACGGCGCAGCTGTGCTGCCTCCTGCTGTGCGTGGCGTCCGTCTTCGCTCCGGGGAGCCCCTTCGACCTCAGCGTCTCGCCCTTCCAGGACCTTTACAGCCACCTGATGGGGGAGCAGACCCTGCCGGAGGCCGAGCACGGGCTTACGGGCGCCCTGGGCGGAAACGTCACCAGCGCCCCGCCGCCAGAGGAGCTGCCGCCGCTGCAGTCCTACATGTCGGTCAGCCTGCTGTTCGCCGGCGTCATCGCTGCCCGAGTCGGTGAGTGGAAACCTGGAAATAAACCAGAGTCCTTCAGATTTAACGTCTGAGGATTCATTAAAGGTAAACGTTCCTGTTAGGAATCCGCTGCGTCGGCAGCTTCACTTCCTTTCACCATAAAGTGCAGGCGGTGGGACTGTGACCTCCTCCAGAGGAAGGAGTCATATCTGCAACCTTTGAAGCCATTAACGCGCCCTGCGGCTCCCGGCTAAACGCTTGCTTTTCCTGCAGGTCTGTGGTCCTTTGATCTCACCGTGACGCAGCTCATCCAGGAGAACGTGATGGAGTCCGAGCGAGGCGTGATCAACGGAGTCCAGAACTCCATGAACTACCTGCTGGACCTGCTGCACTTCATCATGGTGATTCTGGCGCCCAACCCGGAGGCCTTCGGCCTGCTGGTCATCATCTCCGTGTCCTTCGTGGCCATGGGTCACCTGATGTACTTCCGATTCGCCTTCAAGAGCCTGGGCCGCCGCCTCTTCCTGTGCCGCTCGCCGGAGCAGAAGATGGAGTCGGCCGAGGACGTCTCTCTGCCCGCCACCGTGTAGAACCCACTGGTCCCAGTCTGACCTGCCCTGCCACCTATTTATCCAACCAGTAGCTTGTAGCTGTCTGTCATTAGCGCAGCAGACGGACCGTAGATTAACCCGATAGGTCGCCCCTCCATGACCTTCTGCCTTTGCTTATTAACACGTTCGTGTCGTCTCCCCCTGGTTTAATGGACTCCATTAAAGGGAGGGCGATCAGGGAAGCGGGCGACGAGGAACGCCTGTCCTGGTGCTGCGTCTCCGTGCCGGGTCACGGAGGACGCCTCTTCTGTAACCAAACTTTCGTGGCGATGAGGGTCTATCTGTATATATTTCGACGGCGGTTTTTCTATGGCAGTATTCTGTGTTTCTCGTGCCAAACAAACCAGGAAGCAGCTTTGCAGGAAGCTCCTCGGTACCAAAGTCTGCATGGCGGCGTTAAAGGAAGCCAGGGAACGCGTCCGTCTGTGGGCGTGACGCGGCGCCGCAGCACGGCGTGGGAACCCTTCTTCAGATCATTAATGTTGGTGTGATTTCTGCTGATTGTCGTTACTCAGGCACTTTATGATTGGCTGGTGTCCGAACGCCTCTGATCTTCTGGCTCAGTGATTGGCTGGTGTCCGAACGCCTCTGATCTTCTGGCTCAGTGATTGGCTGGTGTCCGAACGCCTCTGATCTTCTGGCTCAGTGATTGGCTGGTGTCCGAACGCCTCTGATCTTCTGGCTCAGTGATTGGCTGGTGTCCGAACGCCTCTGATCTTCTGGCTCATTGATTGGCTGGTGTCCGAACGCCTCTGATCTTCTGGCTCAGTGATTGGCGGGTGTCCGAACGCCTCTGATCTTCTGGCTCAGTGATTGGCTGGTGTCCGAACGCCTCTGATCTTCTGGTTCAGTGATTGGCGGGTGTCCGAACGCCTCTGATCTTCTCGCTCAGTGATTGGCTGGTGTCCGAACGCCTCTGATCTTCTGGCTCAGTGATTGGCTGGTGTCCGAACGCCTCTGATCTTCTGGCTCAGTGATTGGCTGGTGTCCGAACGCCTCTGATCTTCTGGCTCAGTGATTGGCTGGTGTCCGAACGCCTCTGATCTTCTCGCTCAGTGATTGGCGGGTGTCCGAACGCCTCTGATCTTCTCGCTCAGTGATTGGCGGGTGTCCGAACGCCTCTGATCTTCTCGCTCAATGATTGGCTGGTGTCCGAACGCCTCTGATCTTCTCGCTCAGTGATTGGCGAGTGTCCGAACGCCTCTGATCTTCTCGCTCAGCTCTTCTTCTCTCTTTGCACATAGGTTCTGCCCTCAGTCATGCGGCGTCTGGGTGGAAAACTCAAAGTAGGCACATATTCCAACTCTGTTCACCTGGGTTACCATGGAAGCACCACTTCCTCAAACTCAAACGGCCTCAGTCAGCAATAGCTACCTGCCAGCAAACCTCCCAGTCTGGTGGTTTTTAGCTTCCGCTGCAGAATCACGTTTCTCTCTTCTGAATAAGAAGTTCTTTGTAGGAAAACATAAAAACTCCAGACGGGTTTATTTGGACTTTGGCTGCTTGGTTTAGGTCCAGAAGTCTGCTGCTAGCAGCTAAAGACGGGACCAGTTTGCCACTGGGAGTCTCCTCCTGGGAGCCGCACCCGGTGGAAACTGGAGGAAAAGCAGCCAAAGTCCAAAGAGCTGAAGCAGCAGAATCTGGACCTTCTAGTGGAAGATGGTGCGAGTCCATATAAGCTCCCATGATGTTCAGGTAGACCTGAGAGGACCTTCATGGATCTATCAGCCTCAACAGCTGGTTAACGCACACAAGCACAGGCTGGCTCAGGACGGCCCGTCCCAGCCGGGTCCAAGGACTCGCTCTGGAACCCGACAGGACGGCGCAGAACTGAGGGAGCCTTCAGTCCGAGTCACTTTCTAATACAAGCTCTGAGCGAGTCCGATTCAGGAACATCTCACATGTCCATCAGCTCCATGTGAAGATCAGCTCTGAGTCGGCAGCCAGAGATGGAGAACTCTTGGTTTTTATTTTTGTTTTCATGTTTTTTGTGTCAATTATTGCTTTTCTCTGAATCCAGTTGCTCTAATCTTCCTCTGAGTTTGTTTTGAAACGTCCAGTATTGTAGTTTTCTAGTTAAGAGCTGAAATCATAAAGGAATCCAGCTTGTTTCTGTGTAAAAATCACTCCAGGAGGAGAAGGTTCTGAAATAAAGAGGAGAATAAAAACATGCTGTTTGGCTCTGTGTGACATCACTTCCTCTAAAAGCATCGAATCTGCAGAGCAAATTCTGACCAGGATCTACCGGAACCACTGGTTCTGGTCAGATTCTATTCCATTTATTTCTATAGCTCCACTTTACAACACATCTCATCTCAGGTCACCTTATAGATCCAGACCATTCAGATCATCCGGTCTGACTTTACAGGATGAGCAGGTAGAGACATAGAAGCACTGATCTATAAACACTTTCTATGTCAGAAAAGCTAACGGTTAACTAGCTCCACAGGAGGCTCTGTCTGGCAGAGAAAGAGTTAATAGACGAACTGATCCAGTTTCAGTCGGAGGATGAAAGAAGATCCAGTTAGTCCCAGTAGAAGCTGAGCCCAGAGCTACATGAGTGAAATGGGACTAAACACTGGAAAACAGGCCGAGCTCCAACATCTAGAAACAAAGGTGTTGGTGTCTATAATCCAGATGAAGCTAATCCGTTACATAGATTACAGGCAACTTTCTGCTTCTGAATGCAGATAAAACAGAAGTTCTGGTCTTTGGAGGAAATTCTAGAAACCTCTTTGATGTGGGATTTAAATGACAGGTCCTGATCAAAAATAACACCAAGATTTTTTACTTTATTATCTGAAATCAGTTTAATCCCATCCAGATGAAGTGACTGGCTAATCAGCTTCTTTTTCAGAGACTCTGGTCCAAAGACTATAACTTCTGTTTTGTCTGCATTCAGAAGCAGAAAGTTAAGAGTCATCCAGGTTTTTCTGTCTTCAGACATGCCTGTAATCTATGTAATGGGTTAGCTTCATCTGGATTATAGACAGATATAGCTGGGTATCATCAGCATAACAGTGGAAATTAATCCCATGCTGTCTAATAACTCTACCATTTGGGAGCATGTATAAAGTAAAGAGAATAATCTCTCCTGTCAAATATTTATATTACAGAGGAAATATTTTAAGTTCAAAATAAATGAGATTTTATGAAAACAAGTCAAGTAAACCTGAAGATTCAGGCCTGAGAGGAAGTTAAATAATAAATAAAAAACTGCTGAGCCTCTGTTGCTATGACGATGCCCAGCAATGTTTCCCATCTGAGTTCAATCAGATGGTGGATTCATCTGAGCTCTGGGGGATGCTCCAGAACCAGGACCTCCTCCTGACCCCTTGGTCTTCAGGCAGCTAGTTGTTTGATCTCCATAGAACCAGAACCAGGACCTCCTCCTGACCCCTTGGTCTTCAGGCAGCTAGTTCTTCTCTGATCTCCATAGAACCAGAACCAGGACCTCCTCCTGACCCCTTGGTCTTCAGGCAGCTAGTTCTTCTCTGATCTCCATAGAACCAGAACCAGGACCTCCTCCTGACCCCTTGGTCTTCAGGCAGCTAGTTCTTCTCTGATCTCCATAGAACCAGAACCAGGACCTCCTCCTGACCCCTTGGTCTTCAGGCAGCTAGTTCTTCTCTGATCTCCATAGAACCAGAACCAGGACCTCCTCCTGACCCCTTGGTCTTCAGGCAGCTAGTTCTTCTCTGATCTCCATAGAACCAGAACCAGGACCTCCTCCTGACCCCTTGGTCTTCAGGCAGCTAGTTCTTCTCTGATCTCCATAGAACCAGAACCAGGACCTCCTCCTGACCCCTTGGTCTTCAGGCAGCTAGTTGTTTGATCTCCATAGAACCAGAACCAGGACCTCCTCCTGACCCCTTGGTCTTCAGGCAGCTAGTTCTTCTCTGATCTCCATAGAACCAGAACCAGGACCTCCTCCTGACCCCTTGGTCTTCAGGCAGCTAGTTGTTTAATCTCCATAGAACCAGAACCAGGACCTCCTCCTGACCCCTTGGTCTTCAGGCAGCTAGTTCTTCTCTGATCTCCATAGAACCAGAACCAGGACCTCCTCCTGACCCCTTGGTCTTCAGGCAGCTAGTTCTTCTCTGATCTCCATAGAACCAGAACCAGGTTTAGTTTCAGTAACACAGATTGCTGCTCTGGGTTTCATTAAGGGCTATCAGAGTAAAAGGGGCCTAAATGCAGATGTTTATGTGAAACAATGATGCCTCAGGTTCTAGGTGGATCTCCATGTGTTGGTCGCTCGGTCCTCTAAAAGAGGCTCAACCAGCTGATAGAGAAGGCCGGTTCTGTTCTAGGAACTCCTCTAGACCCTCAGAGATGATTTCACAGAGAACGTCACGGAGAATCCACTTCATCACAGATGTTGTGATTCTATAGTTAAATTCTATTCCCAGCCCGCTGGGAATTTATGTTTCTGATACCTTAAGATGTTTATTTCCCTCCCCAGTAGGGGGGATAAATATCTTATTTAATCAGATATTATTTCAGCTGTTATATACTGTTTATGACACACAGTCCTACTAACTGTGTGTTAGAACAATAGATGAAAGAGTGATTCAGCTCTAATCGTGGTCAAACAGTTATTTCTGCACATGGAATAAATTCACCACAACTTCTGTTCAAAATATAAGATTTTATTAACAAAAATCATTCAGCTCCAAGTCAACATATTTCAGTTTAACACTCTCAACTAAGACTAGTAAAACTCAACTAAACTAAACTAACTACTATGTACAAAGAGGAAGGGGAAAACGTTTGGAAAACATTTTACAGTTTAAGATGGATTCTGTGTTTGAAACCAAAGTTTATCTGGAAGAATTTGTGATCTGATCAAATTAGCTTTTCACTAATTTAGAGAAATTGGAAAGTTTTCAGACCAATTCACAATGCAAATCCATGAGGTGAATAAAACATTATTGATGTTTTATTAAATGATTTGCTTAATCAGGAACCAATAACCTTTAGTTAATGATTCTTTACCCTCTTTGAAATAGCTAGCAGGGAATAGAGATCAGGATTCCACTAAATGACTCTTGGTCAGACTTGCTAATGGAAATGAGCATCTGAGGAACACATGAACACTGATGTTATATCAGTGTTTAACCCTTAGTGAATAAAGCTTGTCTAAGCTTTAGCAACAGCTCAACACACCTTCCTGTAGCATAGCGTAGCATGCAGTCCATTCTTTAGCATTAATTAGCGTTAGCTTTACTTAGCAGTAAACACACGATATGATTAGCATCATCAAAAGACACATTGCTTGTTCTGTCCCTAATCATGCCAGACCTGCAAACCTTTTTCCATGTCCATTTGGAAAGCTTGAGTTTCATCCATTTGCAGCTCTGCAGTCAGGGGCTCTTTGTCCCAGTCTCACAGCAGGGGTCCCCTCAGTCTCACACCAGCGCATGGTCCTCATCCAGTTTGGCTCTGTAAGTTCTGAAACTCAAGAGAAATGTGTTGTAAAAGTTCTGTTTGCAGCAGTTTGGTTCTGAAGAGTTCTGACTCATCCTTGATGGTTCTGGGGATCTGGTTCCCCTGGGGCCCACATCTCCACTGTGGGCCACAGTGGGCCCCAGCTTTGAGCGCAGGAGCAGAAGGGACCAGGAGAGAGGTGCTGGAGCAGAAGAGCAAAAGAGCGAGGCAAAAGAGGCAGAATCCTGTGTGCTCTGTGGTTTTCTCTGTCCTCACAGGGAGGGGGGTATGTTTTCACACCTCTGCTGGACTGCTTTGGCTGAAAAAGGGGGGCTTCTGAAGTCCCCCAGCTGTTATTCACCAAAGCTGCGTTTTCTTCTCTGGTCAGCCTATCAGGATGAAATATGGACACTGGTTCCCGCTGTCCAAAAAGTATGATCATGGCATATGGCACAACACAGAGAACATCACGGAGAATCCACTTCATCGCAGAGAACATCACGGAGAATCCACTTCATCGCAGAGAACGTCACGGAGAATCCACTTCATCGCAGAGAACGTCACGGAGAATCCACTTCATCGCAGAGAACGTCACGCAGAATCCACTTCATCGCAGAGAACGTCACGGAGAATCCACTTAATCGCAGAGAACGTCACGGAGAATCCACTTCATCGCAGAGAACGTCACGCAGAATCCACTTCATCGCAGAGAACGTCACGGAGAATCCACTTAATCGCAGAGAACGTCACGGAGAATCCACTTCATCACAGAGAACGTCACGGAGAATCCACTTCATCGCAGAGAACGTCACGCAGAATCCACTTCATCACAGAGAACGTCACGGAGAATCAGAGAACGTCACGGAGAATCCACTTCATCACAGAGAACGTCACGGAGAATCCACTTCATCGCAGAGAACGTCACGGAGAATCCACTTCATCACATAGAAAGTCACGGAGAATCAGAGAACGTCACGGAGAATCCACTTCATCACAGAGAACGTCACGGAGAATCCACTTCACGGAGAATCCACTTCATCGCAGAGAACGTCAGGGAGAATCCACTTCATCACAGAGAACGTCACGGAGAATCCACTTCACGAAGAATCCACTTCATCGCAGAGAACGTCAGGGAGAATCCACTTCATCACAGAGAACGTCACGGAGAATCCACTTCATCACAGAGAACATCACGGAGAATCCACTTCACGGAGAATCAGCTTCATCGCAGAGAACGTCACGGAGAATCCACTTCATCGCAGAGAACATCACGGAGAATCCACTTCACGGAGAATCCACTTCATCGCAGAGAACGTCACGGAGAATCCACTTCATCACATAGAAAGTCACGGAGAATCAGAGAACGTCACGGAGAATCCACTTCATCACAGAGAACGTCACGGAGAATCCACTTCATCACAGAGAACGTCACGGAGAATCCACTTCACGGAGAATCCACTTCATCGCAGAGAACGTCACGGAGAATCCACTTCATCGCAGAGAACATCACGGAGAATCCACTTCACGGAGAATCCACTTCATCGCAGAGAACGTCACGGAGAATCCACTTCATCACATAGAAAGTCACGGAGAATCAGAGAACGTCACGGAGAATCCACTTCATCACAGAGAACGTCACGGAGAATCCACTTCATCGCAGAGAACATCACGGAGAATCCACTTCACGGAGAATCCACTTCATCGCAGAGAACGTCACGGAGAATCCACTTCATCGCAGAGAACATCACGGAGAATCCACTTCACGGAGAATCCACTTCATCGCAGAGAACGTCACGGAGAATCCACTTCATCGCAGAGAACGTCACGGAGAATCCACTTCATCGCAGAGAACGTCACGGAGAATCCACTTCATCACAGAGAACATCACGGAGAATCCACTTCACGGAGAATCCACTTCATCGCAGAGAACGTCACGGAGAATCCACTTCATCGCAGAGAACATCACGGAGAATCCACTTCACGGAGAATCCACTTCATCGCAGAGAACGTCACGGAGAATCCACTTCATCGCAGAGAACGTCACGGAGAATCCACTTCATCGCAGAGAACGTCACGCAGAATACACTTCATCGCAGAGAACGTCAACGGAGAATCCACTTCATCGCAGAGAGCGTCACGCAGAATCCACTTCATCGCAGAGAACGTCACTGAGAATCCACTTCATCGCAGAGAACGTCACGCAGAATCCACTTCATCGCAGAGAACATCACGCAGAATCCACTTCATCGCAGAGAACATCACGCAGAATCCACTTCATCGCAGAGAACGTCACGGAGAATCCACTTCATCGAGAGAACATCACGCAGAATCCACTTCATCGCAGAGAGCGTCACGGAGAATCCGCTTCATCGCAGAGAGCGTCACGGAGAATCCACTTCATCGCAGAGAACGTCACGGAGAATCAACTTCATCGCAGAGAACGTCACAGAGAATCCACTTCATCGCAGAGAACGTCACGGAGAATCCACTTCATCGCAGAGAACGTCACGGAGAATCCACTTCATCGCAGAGAACGTCATGCAGAATCCACTTCATCGCAGAGAACGTCACGGAGAATCCACTTCATCTCATCCCAGATGGGATCAGCTCTCCTCAGTCCATCTTCAGAACCTCAGCGGTGGTTTCTACCTGACTGGATTCATCTCTGTGTCTTTATATCTTCATTGCTTCATCAACATTTGCAGACGTTCATTTCTGCTCCTCTCAGAATGAGCTGAGATTGAACCGCTAGAACCGCTACATAGATACTATCCATCTATCTAGTGGACATAATAGAGCCGCTATTGGCTGAAATTGTGGCACCGACCAAAACCATGGCTTTGGTTTCACACAGCGTCCAAACATGAAGTCTAACGGCTGATTTGGAGAGGACAATGTCCCGGATGTCTTGTCCCTCATCCAGAGGCAGCTTGCTAAGTCTAGTCTCCATAGGTCTATTCTGGGAACCAGGCCTGCAGAACCACACGTCTCAGAACAGGAACTTACTGTTTGTACTGGATATGAAAAACTTGTATAACAGCAGTTGAGGAGTGATGACTCAGGACCTTCATCATGCTGAAGATACCTGCTGACTTTGGTAAAAGTCCAATGTCTACAGGCAGGAACTGGGACCAGAGATAAGTGCTAACAGAACAATATATTTCTCTTAATGTGCAACAATTCTAGAAATATGAGCAGTCAGGGAAACCAAGCGTCTAAAGAAAATAGTCACACTTCCAGTGAGAAGAGGAAACCTGGGGGGGGATGAAGACTGAATTATTTACTGTGAAGGAAAAATCAGGTGGTTGGAGCTTATATGCTGCTAGAGGACAGAGGTCAACCGTTGCTCAACATTACTGTACAGTCACTGAATCTGCAGGAACTGTTATCGTCTAAAGTTTAGCCAAAGATAAATACTTTCCCGAAAGTTCAAGGAGGTCTGAGAAGGAGCAGCTTTGTTGAGACTAGAAGAGGCGCAGAGAAGAACCTCCAGGAAGGTTTGAATCTCTGCGGTTTCCACTGAACAACCCTGGAAACTTTCCACACCTTCAAACTGTTTCCATGAACTTCCAGGTTTCTGTAGAAACCAGTACAACAGTGATGGAGGTAAAGAGCCGGGCTGACACCATGAGAACATTCAGTACAAAGGTCACTGCACCCATCAGTAGATGGCAGGATCTCACCCCTCTGGGATGGGGGAGACTGGGGGGAGACTGGGCCTTAAACCAGTGCCTCCCTGCTTCACCCACGATCAGCTCATCAGTCCTCTGAGGGGTGTTAGGGCTCTGAATGATCCCATGAGGAGAGCTGCTGCTCCTCCATAATGAGGGCTTAGCTAAGTCGGGTTACGTGACGTCCTCCTGGTGTCCTCCTCCTGGTGACGTCCTCCTGGTGTCCTCCTCCTGGTGACGTCCTCCTGGTGTCCTCCTCCTGGTGTCCTCCCTGTTGGACGGTCTCAGGAGAAGACCAAGGACCCTTTGAAGGGATTTCACATTTCCTCTGATCTGGGAATCACTTTGGACTCTCTAACCAGAACCAGCTTGTGGCACTAAGGTACATTATACAGGTGCTGGTCATAAAATTAGAATATCATGAAAAAGTAGATTGATTTCAGTAATTCCATTTAAAAAGTGAAACTTTTATATTATATTCATACATTACATACAAACTCATATATTTCAGATGTTTATTTTGTTTAATTTTGATGATTACAAATGACAACAAATGAAAATCTCAAATTCATCATATCAGAAAATTAGAATATTACTGAAGACCAATAAAAACAAAGGATTTATAGAAATGTTGGCCAACTGAAAAGTATGAACATGAAAAGTATGAGCATGTACAGCACTCAGTATTTAGTTGGGCCTCCTTTGGCCTGTATTACTGCAGCAATGCGGCGTGGCATGGAGTCGATCAGTCTGTGGCACTGCTCAGGTGTTATGATAGCCCAGGTTGCTCTAATAGTGGCTTTTAGCTCTTCTGAATTGTTGGGTCTGGTGTATTGCATCTTCTTCTTCACAATACCCCATAGATTTTCTATGGGGTTAAGGTCAGGAGAGTTTGCTGGCCAATTAAGAACAGGGATACCATGGTCCTTCAACCAGGTACTGGTAGCTTTGGCACTGTGTGCAGGTGCCAAGTCCTGTTGGAAAATGAAATCTGCATCTCCAAAAAGTTGGTCAGCTGCAGGAAGCATGAAGTGCTCTAAAACTTCCTGGTATGTGGCTGCGTTGACCCTGGACCTCAGAAAACACAATGGACCAACACCAGCAGATGACATGGCACCCCAAACCATCACTGACTGTGGAAACTTTACACTGGACTTCAAGCAACGTGGATGAAGTGCCTCTCTTCTTTTCCTCCAGACTCTGGGACCTTGATTTCCAAAGGAAATGCAAAATTTACTTTCATCAGAGAACATGACTTTGGACCACTCACCAGCAGTCCAGTCCTGTTTCTCTTTAGCCCAGGCAAGACGCTTCTGACGCTGTCTGTGGTTCAAGAGTGGCTTGACACAAGGAATGCGACAGCAGAAACCCATGTCTTTCATACGTCTGTGTGTGGTGGTTCTTGAAGCACTCACTCCAGCTGCAGTCCACTCTTTGTGAATCTCCCCCACATTTTTGAATGGGTTTTGTTTCACAATCCTCTCCAGGGTGCGGTTATCTCTCTTGCTTGTACACTTTTTTCGACCACATCTTTTCCTGAATTGTACCTGAGGTAGTCATGGAATCTGAACCGGGTTTAGACTGCTTTGATCCAGTTGAACTCTCTGAATTAGCAAAATTATTGTCTTCATCTAAGCCTTCAACTTGTATGTTAGATCCAGTTCCAACCAGGTTATTTAAGGAGGTATTCCCTTTGATCTCCTCCTCCATTTTAGATGTGATTAATCTATCTCTGTTACAGGGATATGTACCTAAAGCTTTTAAGATTGCTGTAATTAAACCTCTGCTTAAGAAACCGTCTCTTGACCCAGATGACTTGGTCAATTATAGACCTATATCCAATCTTCCTTTCTTATCCAAAATTCTTGAGAAAGTAGTTGCCAAACAAGTGTGCGATCACTTCCACCATAATGAACTTTTTGAAGAGTTTCAGTCTGGCTTTAGAGCTCATCATAGCACTGAAACAGCTCTGGTGAAAGTCACTAATGATATTCTCATGGCCTCAGATAATGGACTTGTATCTGTGCTCGTCCTGTTGGATCTTAGTGCTGCATTTGATACAGTTGACCATAATATTCTTTTAGAAAGACTTGAATATTTTGTTGGAATTAAAGGAACAGCACTAGACTGGTTTAAATCTTATCTATCTGATCGAATTCAGTTTGTTCATGTTAATGATAGATCTTCAACACGCTCAAAGGTTACCTGTGGAGTACCACAGGGATCAGTGCTAGGACCAATTCTCTTTACTTTATACATGCTCCCAATTGGTAGAATTATTAGACAGCATGGGATTAATTTCCACTGTTATGCTGATGATACCCAGCTATATCTGTCTATAAATCCAGATGAAGCTAACCCATTACATAGATTACAGGCATGTCTGAAGACAGAAAAACCTGGATGACTCTTAACTTTCTGCTTCTGAATGCAGACAAAACAGAAGTTATAGTCTTTGGACCAGAGTCTCTGAAAAAGAAACTGATTAGCCAGTCACTTCATTTGGATGGGATTAAACTGATTTCAGATAATAAAGTAAAAAATCTTGGTGTTATTTTTGATCAGGACCTGTCATTTAAATCCCAGATCAAAGAGGTTTCTAGAATTTCCTTCTTTCATCTGAGGAATATTGCAAAAATTAGAAATCTCCTGTCCAGGGGTGATGCTGAGAAACTAGTCCATGCATTTGTTACTTCAAGGCTGGACTATTGTAATTCTTTACTATCAGGAAGTCCACAAACTGTAGTTAAAAGCCTTCAGCTGATCCAAAATGCTGCAGCCAGAGTTCTAATGAAAATGAAAAAGAGAGATCATATCTCTCCTATCCTGGCTTCTCTTCATTGGCTTCCTGTTAAATCAAGAATAGAATTTAAAATCCTCCTTCTCACATATAAAGCCTTAAATGGCCAAGCTCCATCTGATATCAGAGATCTGATTGTTCCTTATGTTCCTAACAGAGCACTTCGCTCTCAATCTGCAGGTTTACTAGTGGTTCCTAGAATTTCTAAAAGTAGAATGGGAGGCAGATCTTTTAGTTATCAGGCTCCTCTCCTGTGGAACCAACTACCAGTTTTAGTCCGTGAGGCAGACACCCTGTCTACTTTTAAGGCTAGGCTTAAAACTTTCATTTTTGATAAAGCTTATAGTTAGGGTGGCTCAGGTTATCCTGAGCTATCTCTATAGTTATGCTGCTATAGGCTTAGACTTTTGGAGGACATAGGGACCCCCATTTCATCATTCTGCTTCATTCTCTCTCTGTTCTCCTATTCTGCAGAATCTGTTAGTTCAATCTCTAACCTTCTGCTCTCTCTGCTTTTCCTCAGAGTAGCTTTGCCTCGTCTGTTCCTGTTTGGCTGTGACGTCATCCTGGAAAAAAAACATCAGCTGTGCTGCTTCTATCAACACCCTTGTTAATAGATGTTGGAGATCGGCCTGTTTTCCAGTGTGGTCCTGTTTCTCTGACCGTGACTGAGTGGATGTGCTCTCTTCGTCCTCTGGCATGGGAGCTGCCTTGGAGCTCGTCTGCCTGGCTGTGTGTTTCCTGGACGGGGCCGCCTTTTACAGCTGCTTTTTCTATGTCTGCTTCTGTCTCCTTGAACCCCAGTGGGCCTCGGCAGATGGCCGCTCACACTGAGCCTGGTTCTGCTGGAGGTTTCTTCCTGTTAAAAGGGAGTTTTTCCTCTCCACTGTCGCTACAAGCATGCTTAGTGTGGGGGATTGTATTTGAGTCAATGAGTCAATGCAATCAACTGGTTTTCCTTAGATAGAAAACTTTGTATCAATTTGACTGTATGATCTGGTTGAACTGTAAAGTGCCTTGAGATGACATGTGTTGTGAATTTGGCGCTATATAAATAAACTGAATTGAATTGAATCTTTTCCTTCCCTTCGCCTCTCTATTAATGTGCTTGGACACTGAGCTCTGTGAACAGCCAGCCTCTTTAGCGATGACCTTTTGTGTCTTGCCCTCCTTGTGCAAGGTGTCGATGGTCGTCTTTTGGACAACTGTCAAGTCAGCAGTCTTCCCCATGATTGTGTAGCCTATAGAACTAGACTGAAAGACCATTTAAAGGCTTTTGCAGGTGGTTTGAGTTAATTAGCTGATTAGAGTGTGGCACCAGGGGCCATCAATTTTGAACCTTTTCACAATATTCTAATTTTCTGATATGATGAATTCGAGATTTTCATTTGTTGTCATTTGTAATCATCAAAATTAAACAAAATAAACATCTGAAATATATGAGTTTGTATGTAATGTATGAATATAATATACAAGTTTCACTTTTTAAATGGAATTACTGAAATCAATCTACTTTTTCATGATATTCTAATTTTATGACCAGCACCTGTAGATGTTGGAGCTTAGAGTGTTTTCCAGTGTTTAGTCCTGTTTCTCTCCTATAGCTGTGGGCTCAGCTCAACGGGATCTTCTCTCTTTCATAACATGAAAACTGGATCAGAGTTCATCTGATTAATTATTTCTTTCCCTGGCAGAGCCGCCTGCGGACCTAGTTTACTGTTAGCTTTTCTAATGTAGAAAGTGTTTATAGATCGGTGCTTCTATGCTTCTTTTTCTATGTCTGCTTCTGTCTCCTTGAACCCCAGTGGGCCTCAGCAGATGGCCGCTCACACTGAGCCTGGTTCTGCTGGAGGTTTCTTCCTGTTCAAGGGGAGTTTTTCCTCTCCACTGTCGCTATAAGCTTGCTTAGTGTGAGGGATTGCTGAAGAGTCAATATCTGTTTCTACCTGATAATCCAGGAGGATCAAGGGTTTGGCTTGGACAGAAAACTTTGAACCTGACTCGATCTGATTGATCTGGATCTATAAAGGGACCTGAGATGACTTGATGTGAATGGGAGCATAGAAATATACTGAAGGAGGTGGTAGATCTGGTCCATTCTCCAGCATCTTCTCCATCTGTAACCCCAAGGATGAGCAATCAGATTGAGTTCTAATCCCATTTATTGGTCCTTAGTTGGATGAAGGAATAAATGATGGAAGGAAAAACACCAAACAACCCAATGGTCATAAATATAGACGACGTTTCTCAACAAATTCTCATTTTTCTGAGTTTATGAGCTCAGTGACGTCCTCCGCCAGCGGAGCAGCTTTAAAATCACATGAAAACCATAAACATCCTGATAAGAAGCGGCGGGGTGAGCAGGTTTAACCGCCGGCTGCAGGTTAAGTGTTTCTTAAGCCTGCTGGATCCGAACCAAACCACCATGAAGGATTTGGTTATTTTGAACAAGACCAGGAAGGAAAAACCTCCGGAGTCAGAGATCCTCAGTCTGAAGGTTAGGAGGTCTGACCTCACCGTGGTCCATCAGACAGAACCTGTCGGTGTTCAACACCAAATCAGAGAGGAGTTCAGAGTAACGACCTGGTGGACGATAGAAAGCTACAAAAAGAGGTTTTCAGGCTTTGCAATTTGGATGAGGGAAATTAAGGGTTAAATGTTCAGAGTTGTAATTGTTAACGGCCTTTGGAGTAATCAGTCAGTCAGACTGGAAGATTGCTGCTCCTCCTCCTCCTCCTCAGCCAGAACTTCTGGGGATGTGAAAATTTGAATAGCTTGAAGGAGTTTATCTTTAGATTTTGGTCGTGGGCAAGACACCGTCTGGATGGAGTAAAGAGTGGGTAACAGTAGAGAAGCTGCAGAGAGGTCTGTTAAACTAGGACTCTGCTTCCTGGTCTGCACCCTGGGGGGTCAGGGTTTTGGAGGACTAATAAATGTGGCCAGATTCCTAGAAAGAAGAGCTGCACCATCCAAAGTGGGATGGATGCCGTCTAGAACTAGAACTTTGTCATTCCACTGTCTCAGGTACAGAGCAACGAAATTCCCTCTCTGCATTTAACCCATCCCATCAGGGAGCAGTGGGCTGCCAGTGTGCGGCGCCCAGGGAGCAGTGGGCTGCCATTGTGCGGCGCCCAGGGAGCAGTCTGGGGTTAAGCGTGACCAGTGGGCAGAGATCCACGACTACGCTTTCTGCGTAGAGTTACCCAATCGCCTGGCTGCTCAGGCACTGCTGGAGGACAGCTACGTGGGGGGCCTACTTTAACTCCTGGATGTTCAACAGCCTGAAGCCTGGATTCTAACTCTGACACCCTCGCCTCCAAAGCTACAAAAATACTACACTTATTACACATCCCATTATCACTAAAGGAGGCAGAGGAATAACTGAACATCTGACACAGAGAGCAGCAGAGAGGAGGAAGAAGGAAGAGTTGGAAAAGAGTCAAGGGAGGGAGAGAGAGAAGCCATAGCAATGCTAAGCTAGCGCTAGCCTAGGCTAGCTACTCCTTACTACCAGAAATAAAAAAATTCCCAATTTTCAAAATAAATTTATAAACTGTACAAAACATTTTTAAAAACATTTTAAAAATATCTCCATCTCGCCACTAGGTGGTGCTGCAGCACTCTAGTGCTAAACAAAATGGCAATGAAAGTTGTCTCAGTATTTTCAATCTTTCTCTGCTTTGGAAAAAACCTAAATAAATAAATCTACAGAAAAAGCTTCAAACAGCACCAGACGACCCCAAAGACTGACCCTAACCCAAATGTTTATTTTCCTAAACGAATAAAAACTTTTGAACATTTTTATTTTGTTCTACAAACCTTTAAAAAAAAAAACGAACAAACATCTGAAGTCCAAAACTTATGTGTAGAGCAAAGATTTGATGCTGAGGAAAGGGGCGGGGTCAGTGATTCGCCCGCCAATGGGAGATCAGCCAGAAGCAGGGTTAGGTTTACTAGTGGTTCCTAGAATTTCTAAAAGTAGAATGGTAGGCAGATCTTTTAGTTATCAGGCTCCTCTCCTGTGGAACCAACTACCAGTTTTAGTCCGTGAGGCAGACACCCTGTCTACTTTTAAGGCTAGGCTTAAAACTTTCCTTTTTGATAAAGCTTCTAGTTAGAGTGGCTCAGGTTATCCTGAGCTATCTCTATAGTTCTGCTGCTATAGGCTTAGACTGCTGGAGGACATAGGGACCCCTTTTTCATCATTCTGCTTCATTCTATCTCTATTCTCCCACTCTGCAGAATCTATTAGTTCAATCTCTAACGTTCTGCTCTCTCTGCTTTTTCTCATAGTAGCTTCATCTGGTCTGTTCCTGTTTGGCTGTGACTCCATCCTGGAGAGAAATATCAGCTGTGCTGCTGCCATCAACACCTTTGTTTCTAGATGTTGGAGCTTGGCCTGTTTTCCAGTGTAGTCCTGTTTCTCTGACTGTGACTAACTGGATGTGCTCTCTTCATCCTCTGACATGGGAGCTGGCTCGGAGCTCGTCTGCCTGGCTGTGTGTTTCCTGGACGGGGCCGCCTGTGGAGCTGGTTGCCTTTTGTATCTATGCTTCTTTTTCTATGTCTGCTTCTGTCTCCTTGAACCCCAGTGGGCCTCAGCAGATGGCCGCTCACACTGAGCCTGGTTCTGCTGGAGGTTTCTTCCTGTTTAAAGGGAGTTTTTCCTCTCCACTGTCGCTACAAGCATGCTTAGTGTGAGGGATTGCTGAAGAGTCAATGAGTCGATGCAATCAGCTGGTTTTCCTTAGATAGAAAACTTTGAATCAATCTGACTGGATGATCTGGTTGATCTGGATCTATAAAGTGACCTGAAATGACATGATGGGACTTGGAGCTATAGAAATAAACTGAATAGAATTAAAAGTAATGTACAGTTTGGCTTATCTTTCATTTTATTAGTTACATCAGGAATAAAACAGGACTTATGCTTCCGGTCCAATGAAGCAAGGAGGAACATGAATAACTGCAAAAATAAGGTCTGAAACGGATCAGAACCAAACCGACCTGGTTCTGCTGCAAATACTAATCCAATTAGCAATTTCCCTCCTTAATAAAAACCCAGCAACTGTCCAGTTCTTTGGAGTACCAGGACCGCTTTTAGTCTCAGGAGTCCAGCAGGTCCCTGACCCAGCTATGGTCCAGTTTCCTCACCCTCCTCAGTTCCCTAAGCTTGGCTTTGGTCAAGACCGGGCCAAGACCCTCCACCTCAGGCCCGCCTGACGTTCCCTCCTCTGGTCGTGTGACTCTGGATCCCGTTTCCTCATCAGAACTTTCTTCTTCTTCTTTCTCACTCTCCAGTTCCTCCTTAGCAGGTTTGGTTTCCTCCCTAAAGACACACCAGGAGAAGGTTAGCATGACTCTGCAGGTTTACAGAAGGTTAGTATGACTCCACAGGTTTACAGAAGGTTTGCATGACTCTGCAGGTTTACAGAAGGTTCCGCAGGTTGACAGAAGGTTAGCATGACTCTGCAGGTTTACAGAAGGTTAACATGACTCTGCAGGTTTACAGAAGGTTAACATGACTCTGCAGGTTGACTGAAGGTTAGCATGACTCTGCAGGTTGACTGAAGGTTAGCATGACTCTGCAGGTTGACTGAAGGTTAACATGACTCTGCAGGTTGACTGAAGGTTAGCATGACTCTGCAGGTTGACTGAAGGTAGCATGACTGCAGGTTGACTGAAGGTTAGCATGACTCTGCAGGTTGACTGAAGGTTAGCATGACTCTGCAGGTTGACTGAAGGTTTGCACGACTCTGCAGGTTGACTGAAGGTAGCATGACTCTGCAGGTTGACTGAAGGTTAGCATGACTCTGCAGGTTGACTGAAGGTTAGCATGACTCTGCAGGTTGACTGAAGGTTAACATGACTCTGCAGGTTGACAGAAGGTTAGCATGACTCTGCAGGTTTACAGAAGGTTAGCATGACTCTGCAGGTTTACAGAAGGTTAGCATGACTCTGCAGGTTAGCATGACTGCAGGTTGACTGAAGGTTAGCATGACTCTGCAGGTTTACAGAAGGTTAGCATGACTCTGCAGGTTGACAGAAGGTTAGCATGACTCTGCAGGTTGACAGAAGGTTAGCATGACTCTGCAGGTTGACTGAAGGTAGCATGACTGCAGGTTGACTGAAGGTTAGCATGACTCTGCAGGTTGACTGAAGGTTAGCACGACTCTGCAGGTTGACTGAAGGTAGCATGACTCTGCAGGTTGACTGAAGGTTAGCATGACTCTGCAGGTTGACTGAAGGTTAGCATGACTCTGCAGGTTGACTGAAGGTTAACATGACTCTGCAGGTTGACAGAAGGTTAGCATGACTCTGCAGGTTTACAGAAGGTTAGCATGACTCTGCAGGTTTACAGAAGGTTAGCATGACTCTGCAGGTTAGCATGACTGCAGGTTGACTGAAGGTTAGCATGACTCTGCAGGTTTACAGAAGGTTAGCATGACTCTGCAGGTTGACAGAAGGTTAGCATGACTCTGCAGGTTGACAGAAGGTTAGCATGACTCTGCAGGTTTGCTATCAAGTTCTTCTCAGTTGTGCAGCCAGAGTAACAGCCTGCTTGGAGAAGGGGGACCTGGAGGTTCTGGTTCAGATCACTAAAGGTTCCTGTAGAACCAACCAGCTGCACTCAGCGGATCATCAGCCCAGGTCCAAAGACACCTTGGTCAGAACTTCAGTAGAACAGAGTGGGAGTGTGAGTGGGACTGACCTGCGCTCGTTGACGGAGATGAGCAGAGACTGAACGAACATGGAGCAGAGGAAGGACGCGGCGGGGAGGACGTGGGCGGGGCTCTGCAGGAGCTGCAACAACAAGCAGGCAGGTTAGTGACCCGTTTACCTCCGTGGCTGAATCCAGGCGCAGGATACCGACCTCTCTGATGGCCGCTGAACCCTGAGGCAGAGCGCCTCTCACCGCCCGCGCCTCCGTCTCTTGCTGCTGGCGTCCATGTTTGCCCAGCCGCAGGTAAAATGGCGTCATGGCAACACTGTCGTCGACCACCAGCTGGATGGAGATGAAAGAGCAGATAAACAGGTCAAACCGACGAATCAGCATTCAGAGTTTAACAGGAGGAGCATCTCCGTCCAGATGTCCATCCTCGTTCCTCACAGTCCTCTGCTGGTCCAACGATCTGATCAATGGACCAGCATCTCCATCAGAGGTTTCCTCTGGACCAGCATCTCCATCAGAGGTTTCCTCTGGACCAGCATCTCCATCAGAGGTTTCCTCTGGACCAGCATCTCCATCAGAGGTTTCCTCCAGAGATGACAGAACCAAAGTTCTCCAGACCTCCTTCCTCCTCAGCTGATCCATCTCCAGCCCGACCTTCTGCTAAAGCTCACCTGTTTGCTGGAAGCCATCAGACGCTCCTCCTCAGCTCTGGTGGTGAAGGTCAGGAGGTCCTAGAGGAGAACCAACAACTTTAACGTCTTTAACCTCCATGAGGAACCCCCCCCCCCCCCGTCCAGTCTGCCATGTTTACCATCAGCGGGCTGAGGAAGTACAGCCTGGAGCGGTTCAGCCACTGGCTGCTCTCCTCACAGCTCTCCAGCATCGTCTCCCTCGGCGCAAAGACAGCGTGGTTCACTCGCCCCGAGCACACTGCCTTCTGGGAGAACAGCGGCCGCGGCTCGCTGGGCCTGAAGACGAACACTGGAAGAAGAGGAAAGGAGACGAGAATTCAGGGTCTGAATCTCTGCTGCTGCTTCTTAGGGCCGCCATTGCCTAGAAATACTACAAACACTGCTAAATACCATAAAGTACTGATAAATACAGGGATTTACTGCTAAATGCAGCATTTATGAGTATTTGACAACATCTAGCGCGGTTGACTGACGTTAGCTCTGTTTAGCTACATCAGCGCCGTTTAGCGGCGTTAGCATTCCTAACGTCTAACTGAGGCCTAGCATTCAGACGTACAGTCAGTGGATCCATCCCGGTGACAGAAGGCGGCCATGTTCTCCGATAGCGGGTCGGCCAGCAGCAGATCGGCGTCCATCGGCGTGGTCCACTCCACTGTGGGACACAAACCAGAAACTGGATTAGTTCTGACCTGAAGAAGACCGTTGCTCCTGTGTGGATCTGAAGCAGCCAGAACCGCTTTGGGCTCTGAGAACATCTAGGATCCAGGTTCTTTCGGACCAAAGTGGAGGTCCAGTTCTGATCGGTGGACCAGCTGAAGTCCAGACCGGACCTTGACTTCATTACAAACAAAAACTGATGAGGATCATGGAACCAGAACCTTAGGGTCCAGAGAGAAATGACCTTCTTCTGGTCCTCATCTGGACCACATCGCCGGACCTCAGAGGTTCTGCTGCAGGAAACACTTACAGGAGCAGGTGAGCAGGTTCCAGCAGCAGAGCCGTTGGGTTCTGGTTGTTGCCAGGAGATACTTTGAGCAGCTCAGACGTCCAAAGCAGAGATCCCTGCAGAGGAAACAAACAACCATTAGTGATCAACCGCCCAGAACGCTCTGGATGACATCATCGCTCAGCTGCTTAGGAAGCAACATCCCTAGGCGGGTTCTACCGGGTCGCCTTCTAGCAGAGAATCACAACTTTTTCATCAGAACTCAACCCCACAGCCTAACCCCGACGAAGGTTGGAAAACCAAGCAATCTGAGGACAGGGGTTGCCATGGTGATGGACCTCTGCTAGCAGCCAGGCTTAGTTAATCCTGGTTCTGTCCAGAATCAAACCAGTTTATCACTGGTTCTATTTTCTTCTCTGAAATCCAGAACAGAACTCTATAGATGTTCCTCTGCAGCAGATGCTGCAAGTCCATTTCTGCTCCATCAGAACCATCTATAAACGGGCCGACCCACATCTTCAGAACCTCACCAGAACCAACTTCATCTACAATACTGGCCCGAGGACGACCCGGGGCTCCACGTCCCAGCAGCTCTAGGAAGGCGTGCACAGATCTGGGCGTTCTAGCTCTAGGAAGGCGTGGACAGATCTGGGCCTTCTAGCTCTAGGAAGGCGTGGACAGATCTGGGCGTTCTAGCTCTAGGAAGGCGTGGACAGATCTGGGCGTTCTAGCTCTAGGAAGGCGTGGACAGATCTGGGCCTTCTAGCTCTAGGAAGGCGTGGACAGATCTGGGCGTTCTAGCTCTAGGAAGGCGTGGACAGATCTGGGCGTTCTAGCTCTAGGAAGGCGTGGACAGATCTGGGCGTTCTAGCTCTAGGAAGGCGTGGACAGATCTGGGCGTTCTAGCTCTAGGAAGGCGTGGACAGATCTGGGCGTCCTAGCTCTAGGAAGGCGTGGACAGATCTGGGCCTTCTAGCTCTAGGAAGGCGTGGACAGATCTGGGCGTTCTAGCTCTAGGAAGGCGTGGACAGATCTGGGCCTTCTAGCTCTAGGAAGGCGTGGACAGATCTGGGCGTTCTAGCTCTAGGAAGGCGTGGACAGATCTGGGCCTTCTAGCTCTAGGAAGGCGTGGACAGATCTGGGCGTTCTAGCTCTAGGAAGGCGTGGACAGATCTGGGCGTTCTAGCTCTAGGAAGGCGTGGACAGATCTGGGCGTTCTAGCTCTAGGAAGGCGTGGACAGATCTGGGCCTTCTAGCTCTAGGAAGGCGTGGACAGATCTGGGCGTTCTAGCTCTAGGAAGGCGTGGACAGATCTGGGCCTTCTAGCTCTAGGAAGGCGTGGACAGATCTGGGCCTTCTAGCTCTAGGAAGGCGTGGACAGATCTGGGCCTTCTAGCTCTAGGAAGGCGTGGACAGATCTGGGCGTTCTAGCTCTAGGAAGGCGTGGACAGATCTGGGCGTTCTAGCTCTAGGAAGGCGTGGACAGATCTGGGCCTTCTAGCTCTAGGAAGGCGTGGACAGATCTGGGCCTTCTAGCTCTAGGAAGGCGTGGACAGATCTGGGCGTTCTAGCTCTAGGAAGGCGTGGACAGATCTGGGCGTCCTAGCTCTAGGAAGGCGTGGACAGATCTGGGCGTCCTAGCTCTAGGAAGGCGTGGACAGATCTGGGCGTTCTAGCTCTAGGAAGGCGTGGACAGATCTGGGCCTTCTAGCTCTAGGAAGGCGTGGACAGATCTGGGCCTTCTAGCTCTAGGAAGGCGTGGACAGATCTGGGCGTTCTAGCTCTAGGAAGGCGTGCACAGATCTGGGCGTTCTAGCTCTAGGAAGGCGTGCACAGATCTGGGCGTTCTAGCTCTAGGAAGGCGTGCACAGCTCTGGGCGTTCTAGCTCTAGGAAGGCGTGGACAGATCTGGGCGTCCTAGCTCTAGGAAGGCGTGGACAGATCTGGGCCTTCTAGCTCTAGGAAGGCGTGGACAGATCTGGGCGTTCTAGCTCTAGGAAGGCGTGGACAGATCTGGGCGTTCTAGCTCTAGGAAGGCGTGGACAGATCTGGGCGTCCTAGCTCTAGGAAGGCGTGGACAGATCTGGGCGTCCTAGCTCTAGGAAGGCGTGGACAGATCTGGGCCTTCTAGCTCTAGGAAGGCGTGGACAGATCTGGGCGTTCTAGCTCTAGGAAGGCGTGGACAGATCTGGGCGTTCTAGCTCTAGGAAGGCGTGGACAGATCTGGGCGTTCTAGCTCTAGGAAGGCGTGGACAGATCTGGGCGTTCTAGCTCTAGGAAGGCGTGGACAGATCTGGGCGTTCTAGCTCTAGGAAGGTGTGGACAGATCTGGGCGTTCTAGCTCTAGGAAGGCGTGGACAGATCTGGGCGTTCTAGCTCTAGGAAGGCGTGGACAGATCTGGGCGTCCTAGCTCTAGGAAGGCGTAGACAGATCTGGGCGTCCTAGCTCTAGGAAGGCGTAGACAGATCTGGGCCTTCTAGCTCTAGGAAGGCGTGGACAGATCTGGGCGTCCTAGCTCTAGGAAGGCGTGGACAGATCTGGGCGTCCTAGCTCTAGGAAGGCGTGCACAGATCTGGGCGTTCTAGCTCTAGGAAGGCGTGGACAGATCTGGGCCTTCTAGCTCTAGGAAGGCGTGGACAGATCTGGGCGTTCTAGCTCTAGGAAGGCGTGGACAGATCTGGGCGTTCTAGCTCTAGGAAGGCGTAGACAGATCTGGGCCTTCTAGCTCTAGGAAGGCGTGGACAGATCTGGGCGTTCTAGCTCTAGGAAGGCGTGCACAGATCTGGGCGTTCTAGCTCTAGGAAGGCGTGGACAGATCTGGGCCTTCTAGCTCTAGGAAGGCGTGGACAGATCTGGGCCTTCTAGCTCTAGGAAGGCGTGGACAGATCTGGGCGTTCTAGCTCTAGGAAGGCGTGGACAGATCTGGGCGTTCTAGCTCTAGGAAGGCGTGGACAGATCTGGGCGTCCTAGCTCTAGGAAGGCGTGGACAGATCTGGGCCTTCTAGCTCTAGGAAGGCGTGGACAGATCTGGGCCTTCTAGCTCTAGGAAGGCGTGGACAGATCTGGGCGTTCTAGCTCTAGGAAGGCGTGGACAGATCTGGGCGTTCTAGCTCTAGGAAGGCGTGGACAGATCTGGGCGTTCTAGCTCTAGGAAGGCGTGGACAGATCTGGGCGTCCTAGCTCTAGGAAGGCGTGGACAGATCTGGGCCTTCTAGCTCTAGGAAGGCGTGGACAGATCTGGGCCTTCTAGCTCTAGGAAGGCGTGGACAGATCTGGGCGTTCTAGCTCTAGGAAGGCGTGGACAGATCTGGGCGTTCTAGCTCTAGGAAGGCGTGCACAGATCTGGGCGTTCTAGCTCTAGGAAGGCGTGGACAGATCTGGGCGTCCTAGCTCTAGGAAGGCGTGGACAGATCTGGGCCTTCTAGCTCTAGGAAGGCGTGGACAGATCTGGGCGTTCTAGCTCTAGGAAGGCGTGGACAGATCTGGGCGTTCTAGCTCTAGGAAGGCGTGGACAGATCTGGGCGTTCTAGCTCTAGGAAGGCGTGGACAGATCTGGGCGTTCTAGCTCTAGGAAGGCGTGGACAGATCTGGGCGTCCTAGCTCTAGGAAGGCGTGGACAGATCTGGGCCTTCTAGCTCTAGGAAGGCGTGGACAGATCTGGGCGTTCTAGCTCTAGGAAGGCGTGGACAGATCTGGGCGTTCTAGCTCTAGGAAGGCGTGGACAGATCTGGGCGTTCTAGCTCTAGGAAGGCGTGGACAGATCTGGGCGTTCTAGCTCTAGGAAGGCGTGGACAGATCTGGGCGTTCTAGCTCTAGGAAGGCGTGGACAGATCTGGGCGTCCTAGCTCTAGGAAGGCGTGGACAGATCTGGGCGTCCTAGCTCTAGGAAGGCGTGGACAGATCTGGGCGTTCTAGCTCTAGGAAGGCGTGCACAGATCTGGGCGTTCTAGCTCTAGGAAGGCGTGGACAGATCTGGGCGTTCTAGCTCTAGGAAGGCGTGGACAGATCTGGGCGTCCTAGCTCTAGGAAGGCGTGGACAGATCTGGGCGTCCTAGCTCTAGGAAGGCGTGGACAGATGTGGGCGTCCTAGCTCTAGGAAGGCGTGGACAGATCTGGGCGTCCTAGCTCTAGGAAGGCGTGGACAGATGTGGGCGTCCTAGCTCTAGGAAGGCGTGGACAGATCTGGGCGTCCTAGCTCTAGGAAGGCGTGGACAGATCTGGGCGTCCTAGCTCTAGGAAGGCGTGCACAGTTCTAGGTTCTAGAAAGGATGTAACTGAGCGTCCTCACAGAGACAGTAAAGTGCGTGTGTGCGTTTCCTGCCTGATGGCGCCCGGCGGCTGCGACAGCGTCACCAGGAGTTCCCAGGAAGTCGGGCTCCAGACGGTCACCACTTCCTGGAAGCTGACGGCCAGCAGAGAGCCGTCGGCAGAGAAGCAGCAGCGTTCCGGAACCAGGCCGTGGTAGGCGCCGACGAAGTCACAAGACCAGGAGGGGGCGCCGTCTGCAGGGAGGAATCAGGAGACGACAGGAGAGACGGATTAACCTTCGGTCTGACGTGACGAGGTTCCGGTTCTGTTCACCAGGAAAGGTCAGAACCGGAGGAGCCGTCAGAACCTCCTGGTTCCGTCTGCAGAAGGGAAGAGGATCCAGGACCTGGAAAACATGGTGGGTTCTCACCGTCTGTGTGGGCCGGCGCCGCCAGCTGCCAGGCTTTGTAGTGTCTGTCTCTGCTGCTGGACACCAGCAGGGCGGTCCCGCTGCCGCCCGCCTGCTCGAAGCACATGGAGGTAATCCCGGCCTCGTGGGGGGCCCAGATGGTCGTGTTCAGCACAAAACTGTCCGTCAGCGAGGAAAGGGGGGAAGCAGACATTAGCAGGGAGGTTCTGATGACCCATCCGGGCCTGAAGGATCCAGTCGTACCTCTGGGTCTGCTCATCAAACGCCCACAGCTTCAGGTTCAACTCCACCTGAGCAGCTTTCTGCTTCCTCTCCTCCACGGTGGCCAACCAGCTGCCGGAACCGTCCATCGCTGCCCGGACCACCTGGAACTGGGCCAGACCCGACTGGTGGATGAACTCCTGCTGCACCACGTCCAGCTGGGGAGGACAGGAGACCTTCAGAGCTCCGTGTGGACAGCAGCTCAGACTATTGGGGGGGGGGTCAGAGTCTCACGTTGAACAGAAGTTTGTCTCGTTGGAGCGAGTAGAACTGGAGGTGACCCGGTTTTCCGTTCAGCACCAGAGCTTTGCTGCGAGGGTCCACCAGCAGATCCGTCTGGACGCTTTCTCCTGCAGACGGGGACAGAGCGTGGTTACCATGGAAACCTCCAGCCCATCATCAGGTTCCCTTCAGTAGAACCTCATCAGGTTCTGGGATTAGTTGGAACCATCGGGTCTAAAGCTCCGTTCCTCGAATGAAGCAGGAGGTCATGGAAAGGACTCACCTTGGACCAGACCCTGGATGATGGCCGACACCTTCACGCCGCCGTGGATCAGCGTGATTTCTACAGAGAAACAGAACAAACCGTGAGAAACCCAAACGGTACCTGAACCCCCCCCCGCTGTGGCGTCATGGTCAGGGACCTTCAGGCATCAAATGTTCCCCCAGAACCTGCCAAAGGTTCCCACCAGATTTTTCTATTTATTGGGTGGAACCCGAGCGGGTCGGCGCTCCGTCTCCTTACTGTTGTCGCTGTGGGATGTAGAAAACAGCGTCCCGTCTGGTGAGACGGCGATGTGCGTGATGGCGGCTCCGAGACGCGGCAGGTAGTCCAGCTGGCTCTCCTGCTTGTATCTCCACTGGACCAGAACCGACTCCACGCCTCCGCTCAGCAGGTTGGTGCCTGAATGAAGAGCAGCGGCTCAGATGCTTGGAAAGCTGGAAAGGCGGGGCCAGAGGCGGGGCCGCCTTACCTTCGGGGGTGAAGCACAGCGAGCTGACGGCGCTGTGGTGCCAGTGCAGGGTGGAGTAGGTGTACTCCTTTCTGTGGTTGAAGTTTCTCCTGGAGGGAAGCAGAGGAACATTCTGCTGACTGATGAGGTTCCACTACAGGGAACCGTGGTTCCACTAGAGGGAACCGAGGGAACCGCGGTTCCACTAGAGGGAACCGAGGGAACCTCGGTTCCACTAGAGGGAACCGCGGTTCCACTAGAGGGAACCGCGGTTCCACTAGAGGGAACCGCGGTTCCACTAGAGGGAACCGCGGTTCCACTAGAGGGAACCGAGGGAACCGCGGTTCCACTAGAGGGAACCGTGGTTCCACTAGAGGGAACCGTGGTTCCACTACAGGGAACCGTGGTTCCACTAGAGGGAACCGTGGTTCCACTAGAGGGAACCGAGGGAACCGCGGTTCCACCAGAGGGAACCGCGGTTCCACCAGAGGGAACCGTGGTTCCACCAGAGGGAACCGCGGTTCCACTAGAGGGAACCGCGGTTCCCTCTGTTCCCTCTAGTGGAACCACGGTTCCACCAGAGGGAACCGTGGTTCCACCAGAGGGAACCGCGGTTCCACTAGAGGGAACCGCGGTTCCACTAGAGGGAACCGAGGGAACCGCGGTTCCACTAGAGGGAACCGTGGTTCCACTAGAGGGAACCGTGGTTCCACTACAGGGAACCGTGGTTCCACTAGAGGGAACCGTGGTTCCACTAGAGGGAACCAAGGGAACCGCGGTTCCACCAGAGGGAACCGCGGTTCCACCAGAGGGAACCGTGGTTCCACCAGAGGGAACCGCGGTTCCACTAGAGGGAACCGAGGGAACCGCGGTTCCACTAGAGGGAACCGCGGTTCCACTAGAGGGAACCGCGGTTCCACTAGAGGGAACCGCGGTTCCACTAGAGGGAACCGTGGTTCCACTAGAGGGAACCGTGGTTCCACTACAGGGAACCGTGGTTCCACTAGAGGGAACCGAGGGAACCGCTGTTCCACTAGAGGGAACCAAGGGAACCGCGGTTCCACCAGAGGGAACCGCGGTTCCACCAGAGGGAACCGCGGTTCCACCAGAGGGAACCGCGGTTCCACCAGAGGGAACCGTGGTTCCACTAGAGGGAACCGAGGGAACCGCGGTTCCACTAGAGGGAACCGTGGTTCCACTAGAAGGAACCGTGGTTCCTCTAGAGGGAACCGTGGTTCCTCTAGAGGGAACCGTGGTTCCCAAGGGAACCGTGGTTCCACTAGAGGGAACCGTGGTTCCACTAGAGGGAACCGTGGTTCCACTAGAGGGAACCGTGGTTCCTCTAGAGGGAACCGAGGGAACCGTGGTTCCACTAGAAGGAACCGTGGTTCCTCTAGAGGGAACCGTGGTTCCTCTAGAGGGAACCGTGGTTCCCAAGGGAACCGTGGTTCCCAAGGGAACCGTGGTTCCACTAGAGGGAACCGTGGTTCCACTAGAGGGAACCGAGGGAACCGTGGTTCCACTAGAAGGAACCGTGGTTCCTCTAGAGGGAACCGTGGTTCCTCTAGAAGGAACCGTGGTTCCCAAGGGAACCGTGGTTCCCAAGGGAACCGTGGTTCCACTAGAGGGAACCGTGGTTCCACTAGAGGGAACCGTGGTTCCACTAGAGGGAACCGTGGTTCCTCTAGAAGGAACCGTGGTTCCACTAGAGGGAACCGCGGTTCTACTAGAAGGAACCGCGGTTCCACTAGAGGGAACCGTGGTTCTAGAGGGAACCGTGGTTCCACTAGAGGGAACCACGGTTCCTCTAGAAGGAACCGTGGTTCCACTAGAGGGAACCGTGGTTCCTCTAGAAGGAACCACGGTTCCCTCTAGTGGAACCACGGTTCCTTCTAGAGGAACCGTGGTTCCACTAGAAGGAACCGAGGTTCCACTAGAGGGAACCGAGGTTCCACTAGAGGGAACCGAGGGAACCGCGGTTCCACTAGAGGGAACCGTGGTTCCACTAGAAGGAACCGTGGTTCCTCTAGAGGGAACCGTGGTTCCTCTAGAGGGAACCGTGGTTCCCAAGGGAACCGTGGTTCCACTAGAGGGAACCGTGGTTCCACTAGAGGGAACCGCGGTTCTACTAGAAGGAACCGTGGTTCCACTAGAGGGAACCGTGGTTCTAGAGGGAACCGTGGTTCCACTAGAGGGAACCGTGGTTCCTCTAGAAGGAACCGTGGTTCCACTAGAGGGAACCGTGGTTCTAGAGGGAACCGTGGTTCCACTAGAGGGAACCGAGGTTCCACTAGAGGGAACCGTGGTTCCACTAGAGGGAACCGCGGTTCTACTAGAAGGAACCGTGGTTCCACTAGAGGGAACCGTGGTTCTAGAGGGAACCGTGGTTCCACTAGAGGGAACAGTGGTTCCTCTAGAAGGAACCGTGGTTCCACTAGAGGGAACCGTGGCTCCTCTAGAAGGAACCGTGGTTCCACTAGAGGGAACCGTGGTTCCACTAGAGGGAACCGCGGTTCCACTAGAGGGAACCGCGGTTCCACTAGAGGGAACCACGGTTCCACTAGAGGGAACCACGGTTCCACTAGAGGGAACCACGGTTCCACTAGAGGGAACCACGGTTCCACTAGAGGGAACCGTGGTTCCACTAGAAGGAACCGTGGTTCCACTAGAGGGAACCGTGGTTCTAGAGGGAACCGTGGTTCCACTAGAGGGAACCGTGGCTCCTCTAGAAGGAACCGTGGTTCCACTAGAGGGAACCGTGGTTCTAGAGGGAACCGTGGTTCCACTAGAGGGAACCACGGTTCCACTAGAGGGAACCGTGGTTCCACTAGAGGGAACCACGGTTCCACTAGAGGGAACCGTGGTTCCACTAGAGGGAACCACGGTTCCACTAGAGGGAACCACGGTTCCACTAGAGGGAAGGAAGGAAGGAACCGTGGTTCCTCTGGACTGGGTTCCTCTGGACTGGGTTCCTCTGGACTGGGTTCCTCTGGACTGGGTTCCTCTGGACTGGGTTCCTCTGGACTGGGTTCCTCTGGACTCACCACAGCCGGATTTTCCCGTCCTCGTGTCCCGTAGCCACGCAGTCGTCTTTGGGGTGGCAGGCCACGCAGGTGAAGGTGTTCCTGCCTCCTTTCTTGTTGTCCTCCTTCAGAGAGAACCTGTCCACCAGAAAAGCAGAGCAGTTAGCAAACATGAAGGTCTCTGCAGGGAAGCGACCTGCTGCTGCCTGGATCAACCTGTAGGACTTTTCCTTCTTGAAGAAGAAGATCTCCAGCTGGAGATCTTTAGCTGAGGCCACATATTCTCCCTGTGAGGAAAGGACAGCTGATGAGACATGAAGGAGGCTGGAGACGAGAGAGGACACAGCAGGGACACGCTTACCTCTCTACCGAAGGACACGGCTGCAGGGTTGGAGCCGACATCCTCCAGAACCACAGAGACATCGGTGGCGTCCACCAGCTGGTCAGAGCGCTGCGGGAGACGGATGGCAAGCAGCTGGAACGCATCTGAAGACGGACAGAAAGACGGACATTAGACCAACCGCAGCTAATCGTCCTTCACCGGTTCTGAAGGAGGGGACGGCCTCGGGCGTGAGGGAGGGGCGCCCGCCGACGCTAAGCAGGGAGGGACATTTAGGAAGTGGACTGAAAGACGCAAAAGGAGCAGAGTAGACGTCTGATCGCTGGTTTTGATGCTTGGAGGGATGAAGATCAGAAGCAGAGAAATCAAACCGATTGCAGCATCATGGCCGTCACCCGGGAGACACAGACACCCACCTGATGAGCGTTTCCTCTGTGAGGGCGTGACGATGAAGAGCACCTCCTGGTGGGTGGAGGAGCCGTAGAAGGAGTAGATGGGATATCCGACGGCGAAGGTCTGAGGAGGAAGCACATGGTGGTCAGAGCGCCGCATCAAACGGAGGTCAAAGCAGATGAAAGGGATTTCTGACCTTGATGAGAACGCCATCTGTGAAGTCCCACAGTCTGACGGTGCCATCTACTGAGCAGGAGTAGATCTGCAACACATAGAGACGCTCAGCATCACACGGATTGAACCTTCAGGAAGAGACGAGCTGCTGCTTCACAGGATTGGAGACGATTTAGAAGAATGAAGCCTCTGGATTATTTTCCACATTCTTCAGAATAAAATAACGGCGGCTGAGAAATATCAGCGCATCATCAGAACTTTATCTGCCTTCAGCTGATGGCTTCTTAGTCTCAGGGAACATGCAGGTGTTCAGTCAGCTTTCAACCTTTAATCTGACTGGATGATCTGATGCATCTAGATCTATAAGATGATATGTTGTGATTTGAAGCTGCAGAAATAGACTGAATAGAGCTTCTAATGTAGACATGCATTCAGCCTAGATTCTCCATCAGAAACCTTTGGTCTGATAGGAGATTAAATCCTAATCTGAGCTTCAGATTGAAGCTAATCCTGGTTAATCTCAGCTCCGATGAAGAGTTTAGTTAATTTTGGCTTAGCTTTGATCAGCCGTCTGATGAGGAGGAGCAGGAGGAGGAGGAGCAGCGGTCACCTGCAGATGGTTGGAGGCCCGGGGCAGCAGCCCGGTAACCAGGTCGGTGTGTCCCCGCAGCTCCTGGACACACTCCTCGGTCAGGATGCTGAACACCTTCACATGGTGGCCGGAGGCGCAGAGCAGGAACCTGGAGGAACCAAAGAGCCGCCGTGTAGCATTAGCATTAGCTGCTAACATTCCCGCTGCTCTGCGGATAAAATGACGTCATCGTGAGGGACACAGAGTCTGACCTGCTGTCGGAGCTGATCAGCGGCTTCCTGAAGGTGATTTTACTGCCTCCCTGATGAACCACGCGGATTTCACTCTCTTCAACCATGTTTTCATCCCGGCTGACGTCACTTCCGCCCGGTCCTTCTTCTTCTTCTGTTCCTCCTTCTTCTTCTGGCGGACAGGCTGCAGGAGGACCTCCCCCTGAAACACTGCATTTCCACAGCGCCACGCAGAAACACGGAGGATGTTATTAAGCTGTGGATTTTAACAACATTTGATGTTCTGAGTCACATTAAGGAGATTTAGATAAAACAATAAAAGATCATCATTTACAGACATTCATGACCTTAATATAGATTTTAAACTGACACGTGTTTTTAGATTAATAGAGATGTTTGGTGTTTTTAAAGCGGATTGCGATCTCAACTTAAATAGTTTGTCTTGTTCAAGACCAAAGTGAAACGCGCCTGTTGATGTAGTTTAAAGTCTTTTTTTCCTACAAGACTGAAGGGATAAAAAAAAAAACAACAACAATCCACTGGACTTTGTTTCCAAGTTTGAAGACGTTTGGTTTCCCTCCAGGAAGCTTTTCCAGTTCAAAATGTCAGAAACAGTCTATAGGTATGCTGGTCTGACGGCGTATGCTGATCTGACGGCGTATGCTGATCTGACGGCGTATGCTGGTCTGACGGCGTATGCTGATCTGACGGTGTATGCTGGTCTGACTGCGTATGCTGGTCTGACGGCGTATGCTGGTCTGACTGCATGCTGGTCTGACGGCGTATGCTGGTCTGACTGCGTATGCTGGTCTGACGGCGTATGCTGATCTGACTGCGTATGCTGGTCTGACGCCGTAGGCTGATCTGACGGCGTATGCTGATCTGACTGCGTATGCTGGTCTGACGGCGTATGCTGATCTGACTGCATATGCTGATCTGACGGCGTATGCTGGTCTGACTGCGTATGCTGATCTGACGGTGTATGCTGGTCTGACTGCGTATGCTGGTCTGACGGTGTATGCTGGTCTGACTGCGTATGCTGGTCTGACGGCGTATGCTGATCTGACTGCATATGCTGATCTGACGGCGTATGCTGGTCTGACTGCGTATGCTGGTCTGACGGTGTATGCTGGTCTGACTGCGTATGCTGGTCTGACGGCGTATGCTGGTCTGACTGCATGCTGGTCTGACGGCGTATGCTGGTCTGACGGCGTATGCTGGTCTGACGGCGTATGCTGATCTGACTGCATATGCTGATCTGACTGCATATGCTGATCTGACGGCGTATGCTGGTCTGACTGCGTATGCTGATCTGACGGTGTATGCTGGTCTGACTGCGTATGCTGGTCTGACGGTGTATGCTGGTCTGACTGCGTATGCTGGTCTGACGGCGTATGCTGATCTGACTGCATATGCTGATCTGACGGCGTATGCTGGTCTGACTGCGTATGCTGGTCTGACGGTGTATGCTGGTCTGACTGCGTATGCTGGTCTGACGGCGTATGCTGATCTGACGGTGTATGCTGGTCTGACTGCGTATGCTGGTCTGACGGCGTATGCTGGTCTGACGGCGTATGCTGGTCTGACGGCTAATGCTGGTCTGACGGCGTATGCTGATCTGACTGCGTATGCTGGTCTGACGGCGTATGCTGGTCTGACGGCGTATGCTGATCTGACGGCGTATGCTGGTCTGACTGCGTATGCTGGTCTGACGGTGTATGCTGGTCTGACTGCGTATGCTGGTCTGACGGCGTATGCTGGTCTGACTGCGTATGCTGGTCTGACTGCGTATGCTGGTCTGACGGCGTATGCTGATCTGACGGCGTATGCTGATCTGACGGTGTATGCTGGTCTGACGGCGTATGCTGATCTGACGGTGTATGCTGGTCTGACTGCGTATGCTGGTCTGACGGTGTATGCTGGTCTGACTGCGTATGCTGGTCTGACGGCGTATGCTGGTCTGACTGCGTATGCTGGTCTGACTGCGTATGCTGGTCTGACGGCGTATGCTGATCTGACGCCGTATGCTGATCTGACGGTGTATGCTGATCTGACGGTGTATGCTGGTCTGACTGCGTATGCTGGTCTGACGGCGTATGCTGGTCCGACAGAACACCGGTCTAAGAGTAGACCACACCTCATCCACTGCTTTCTATGGACGCTGGTCATTTTGATCAATATGTGGATATAATGGAGCAAACCAGTATTTAACAGAGCAGTAAAAACCATGTGACCTCCCCACACCCTTCCTCCGCTGCCCTTACCTGGACACTCCTCCATGATGAGATGCGGCAGGTGTGTTAAAAATCCAATCTATCTCCTTTGCCAGTGGAGTTTGGTGGATTTTTCGGTGGATCTATGGCTGCCGAAGCCTCCCTCACTTCATGCTCTGCACCAACTCAACTTTATTGTCAATTGTGCTACATGGTAAACATACAACACAGATGAAATTTCAGTCCTCTCAACCCCACGGTGCATAATAAAATATAAAATATATATATATAATGAACCATAGCATAAAATAAAAATAGAAATAAAACACAATTGACACCACTGAAGGCCGTATTTGACAGACTGTTCCTCTTTGGAACACAAAACATCTGATGGCATCAATGCTGGAGTCAGATGTTAATGAATGAGTCACCTCCAGATGTTCAGCTCAAATGGCCATGCATGTAAAAATAACACCGTATCTCTTAACCAGTACGTGTCCTCTCTTGACCCTAAATGGGCCAAAATAATCTACACCTACTTTAGTGGTAAATCTGGACAGACTGGTTCTGGTGGCATATCTGCCATTTCTGCTCGGCTGGTTGTCCTCTGTAGCGTCTGTACACATTCAATTGGACAATATATTTTTGCAGGCCAAGTTGGCACTGGGTTAGGGTTAGGTAATCCAATATCTGTCTCTGAGGGCTGAAAGCATATGATTTATTCTTGCATGGCCCGTCTGTGGATGTTGATCTTGCAGTATAAGTTTGGATCCATGCTGGCCTTCATAAAGGATAACAGGAAGTTTCTGTTCCAGAGATAAGGCTGAACGAACTAAGCCTACCACCCTCTCAGTAAACCTTTTTGTCTTAGAGTTGACGTACTTCCACTGAAATATGTCTGTAGATTCTCTTATCGCAGCCACTCTATGTGCAACAGAGCTGTGAAATGGTTTGGTGTTATCATTTATCTATCTTAGAACTGTCTGTCTGTCCAAAAGAATGATCTGGATAGAGAACTCCTTCTTCAACGTCCACCTGGTCAGTCAGAACAGCAGCAATGAGTTCAAGGTGAGGAACTTATCTGTTTTAATGGAGCCACTCTAGCTTTTCATAGCATGAACGCCGGTGCTTATTTCCTCTTTCATCATGCAGCCTTAGGTAAGAACTGTCCCATATCCATTTCCCGAAGGGAAAAATGAAGATAGCTGATGAGAAAAGAGGAATAAAAGAATGGAGCGAATAATTTCCTTTCATTATCAATGTGGGAGGACTGCCTTCTTTTCTGCTTTGTAATCCTCAAAAATCCTCAAAATCTAAATCCCACCAAGGAACGCTGGTGACGGAGGATGTGGGATCTCAGGGTTAGAGAGCTCTGCTCTGATGATGTCACTTCCTGCTTGGTTCCTCATGATTCAACCAACTCCTCCCAACAGAAACGTGCCTGTAATGAAAGTGGCTGTAAGGTCTGCAACACATTATCTCCCTTTAGACTACATGTTGACTGGAACAATGGAGCAGGTACAGTCATGGTTTCCAGATACAGCACCAACACCAGCCTGGTGAAGCACCGATGCTTATTGCTGGTTCCTTCCTGTCAAAATGCAGAAGGGTGGGATGCTTTAAATGCCATTTGTCGCAGGTGAGACGACTCCTACACTCCTTACTTATGTGGCCTATCCCTAAGCACTCAAAAGATTCTCCATTTCCTTTTAGGAATCCTATTTTCTCCTTATCAGAAATCCTTTGCAGTTCGGGGAGCTTTGATATAGAATGTGGCTTCTCACAGTAAAGATGGTTTCTAGGAGAGGGCTATTGGAGGTTAGTTGCCGCTTATGAATTGATGGCACAGAAAATGACTATCAGGGGCTGAAATGTTACAAAGTTGCTGCCTTTTCGTTTAACCTTTGGTGTTGTCCTGTTCCCTGGATGGAATAATCAACTCCTCCACAAACTGTATTTCTGACATTTCAGCATCTACGCAAAAACAAAGCCTATTCCTGCAAAGCTTCAACATCTTCAGATTTTATAACTGTCCAAGCAAACACTGAGTCCATATATGCAGAAGCAATAGGATGTTCGCTTCCAAAATGCTCAATTAGAAGTTGCTTTGCTGTTTGCTGTGGCGCCGTATGCATGCAGCTCCTCACAGCTCTTTTGGTTTTCCTCTGGTCTATTGCTCTAAAAGGTATAAACAGTCCTGATAACTGTTTGTCTTCTCTTCCACATAATGTTCAAAAGCTCTTAAAAAAGACATACACTGCAAGGGGTTGCCTTTAAAAACGTATTTCATTGATTTCAAGCATTGATGTAATTTCATTCTGTTTTTGTATAATAGAAGAAATGATATCATCAGTTGGATCTGATGAACTGTTAAAATGTTTTTGTTCATCGTTCTTTACTTCTGTTTGAAAAGCAGTGGAATTTTACAGGAACAATATTTGGCTTTACAGAAAGTAATCCATCCAACTTTGAACCTGATGTAGCAGTGACATCTCCTGGCTATTTTTGGTATTGCACCTGATCCTGTCCAACTGAGTTTACTACAGAAAACCTCAGATCTTCCATCTGGTGCAGACATTGGGGGCCAGATAAGGTCTGCAAGGTGTCACATTTATTGACATTAGACATTAGCTTCTCTTGTGGGTTAAATTCAGTCAACTTTAGCTCTTTAAGTCCTTTGCTGATGATAAATTAATCCCATCAGAACTTATAGGGATTTTCTTCCAGCGCCGCTGCCTTCCCTCACAGGGAGGCGCTGCAGCAGCAGCAGCTATTTGTGCCCCTATTTCCACCTGTTCCTTTTGTTGTTGCATTTTATCAGCTTCCAATCTATGTCTTTGCTGTAATTCCTCCAATTCCTGTATTCTTTTTAAAGCTTCTGCTTTGGCCAGTAAAGCTGTTTGATCAGCCAGGATGTGCTGGACGCTTCAAACACAGAGGAGAAATAAATGAGACACTATCTGCAAGATAAACACCTTCCTCATTCTCATCTTGTTTCCCTGCTTGAATGTCATCAGCAGTAACTTTATTACTCACCTTTTCATGCTTTTCATCCATTTCCTTTTCTTTCAGCCAGTTATTTACTTTATTCACAAGCAGGTTTTTTGCATCACTTTTCTCTTGAAACCAGTTATTCTGCCTTTGCTGCTCATCTTCAGGTAAATTAAAATCCTTTAGTTATGAAGGGAGGATGCATTTCCACCCCGTCTGTTGAACCTTTACTTCAGAAACATTTTACTTTGATGACCAAAGCTATATTATTTTCCACTTTATTTTAATGACATTTCTAAATACGTCACTTCTTTCCTTCTGCACCTTTCCAAAAGCAGAAGTTCCTTTAGAGAAAGTTGTTTGATCTTTTTTCACCTCGTGTGCCCAGAGGCTCAGTTTCATCAGTCATATCTCTAATTTTCAACTGTGCATCAATAGCCTAGTAAACTAGCCCCACCTGCCAGCAGCCAGAATCATCTTTGCCTGCAGTGGTCTAGCCTCAATCAAAGCCCCAGGCCCTAGAACTGGCGGGCCAATCACGACGCAGAGATGTGTTTTGAATTTCTGGATGCAAAGTGGGCGGGGTTTTGAGTGTGTTACGATAAAGCTGCACGACGTTGGAGAAAACACAACAAGGAAGATGGCAGCAACTATTGACCAGTTCTGGTCTGACGCAGCTTTGGAATCCGTTCTGGAAGGATCAGACTTGGGTTTTCATTGAAAGGTGAGCAGGAAGAGGCTAGACGCTCGTTCATTTGTTCACTTATTCACCGTTTTACCGACAGGCTGTTTGTTTCCACTCCCCCACCAGCTTCCTGTCGCGCTTCCTACGTCACAGTGAGTGGCTCTCATTGGTCAGAGCGTTGGCCAATAGGGACAGACATGGTTTGAAAGACAACGGGTTTTTCTAATCAACAATCTTCTGACGTCTCATTCAACAGGGCCAGACTAGATTACACATTTAATCTCACATTTAGTTGGTTTATCAGGCTAGTGAATCAACGAAACAACAACAGGCTGCTTTGTGCTTAATCAGTCTTAAGTGCCACCAAATGAACAAACGCCTTTACATGTTGAATGTTCACACTTTGAGATATGAAAGCCACCAAAAAAGCCATTAGCCGTGAAGCAGGTTATAACATCATCTCTGAACGCTGTAACGCATCATAAAGCAGTCCATAATGTCCTACGTTTGTTTCCAGTGAGGCACTTGAATGATAATCGATAAACTTCCCACATTATTTGATCGATCTGACTTGAGGTGACAGGATGGAGGGTTGAATGAATATAGCTCCTTTGTTTGTCCTCCAGTTGAGCTCTAAACTTTTCCAGGTGAGCTTTCTGCTTAATAAAGTGGCACAACTTTCAATCCGAAAAGTCGTGTTTTTTACTTTATGTAGCGACCATCAAATGCCCTCTGACCTCTGGGTGCCTCCAGGTCCTGACGCGCTCTGAAGGCAACATCCAGACTGGGAGATGCGGCACTGAACCCTGAATGTGATCCAGATTCCTGGGTGGCGGTCTATGGCAGCATGCAAAGGAAATGCTCATATTGATCCAAATGTGGATATAATGAAGCCTCCCCACACCCATCCCCTACTGCCCCCACCTGGACACTTGGATTTCACCCACAGCGCCACCAGTAGAGCAGGAATACTGGTCAGAGAACCAAACCAATGCACTGAAACTATGTAAAATAGACCCAAACTATGCCTGAAAACAGAACTACAAACGGCTCATTTAACTTCTTAGTGTATTGCCAACAGTAACCATGGAAACGGTGGTCCAGGCTCTTTCAGGTCATAGAGCAGCTGTAGTTCTGGGCTGATTTCTCACCTTTCTTAGGGTCAGTGAGGCCCCACCAGGTGAGATCCTGCATGGAGCCCCAGTCTGACTGACAGTCATGTTTAGCTTCTTCCATTTTCTAATGAAGCTCCAACAGCGGAGCTTTTCCACCAAGCTGCTCGGTTATTTCTAGTGATGTTCTGAGATGAGCCGAGGCTTCGGGGCGTGTGTCCAGTAATGGAGGGGCGTTTCCCCGAAGCGCGTGTCGAGATTCATTTAGAGGAGGGGCCAAAGTTGATGACGTCCGTGGCCTCGCTGCCGTGAAACCACGTGACGGGAAGCGCAAGAAGCTTCATTAGAACATTTTTGACAGGCATCTAAACAGCCTCAGGATTCAGTCAAGATGTTGGAGATTGGAGGAGAGATGCTGTCAGTATGACAGAGTTTGGATAGATTCTAAGAATAGATGGGATGGAAAAACAACCAATCTAGTTGTTTAAAACTATTTAGGTTATAATAAATAATGTAATGAGGAAAATCTGAGCAGGCCATCAGACACAGTCAGTGTTAACACATCAGCATTGAGCAGTATTTTCTCTGCTCTATGGTTAGCCATATTAGCGGCGTCATCTGTAAGGCACGGATTCTCACCCTACAGGTTGATGGTTCAAAATCTGCCTTTGACTTTTGAAAGTTGCGATTAAACTTAATTACTTTGGCTTGAGACTAATTTGCATTGGTTTGCCCGAGTAAAAATATAGATTGGGTAAAAATGCTGCCAAATTAGGTCGGTTTAGCCAAAAGATTGATGAACACAACTTCTGACTGAATAAAACCAAATGATGGAAAAACTATCATGTTTGAATAAAAATGACACCTTTCATTTTCCTCATCATTGCCCACTTTGCACATTTTCACTGCCTGCTTGAGTTTATTTCACTAAAATGGCAGAAAAACTGTGCACCTTAAATTATTGTTCTAAGAAATTTTACACTTAAAAAATTACAAAAGATTTTATTATACACACTAACAATTAACAATTTCAGAGGAACTTAAAGGGGGCAAAAAAGAAAAACGTTTGCAAAAAATCACAGATTTTATTACTACCTGTAGTTCTGCTTTCCACCAGTAGGTGGTGACATGTTCACATGGAGCCTCATGAACTGGGGGGTCGTTGAAGCAAACTGGCCAAACGGTTCAATGCCTCATGAGGCCTCATCTCACCATCACTAGTTATTTCCCTGCAGCCTTCCCAGCCTGGTGGAGGAGGACAGTTTAGTCTCTAGTGTCTTTGTTTGGACAGCTCTTTGGTCTGGCCCAGGTTAGTAGTGGGATTCTTACTGATTGTATGGGATGGACAGGTGTCTTTATGCAGCTAACCACCTCAGACAGGTGCATCTAATTTAGGAGAATAAATGAAGGTGGACATTTTGGCTACGTTCACGCTGCAGCCTGAAGTCACCCAAATCTGATTTTTTCACCCATGTGTGACCCGGGTCTGATCTTTTCATGACTGTCTGAACAACACAGATCCGATTTTTTCCAATGCGACCCAGGCCACTTGGCTATGTGGTCCTGAATCCGATACGAATCGGATCTTTTCAAATGCGACCTGTGTGTGAACGGCCAGGTCGCACTCATCCACACGTGAACGGATGAATCTGACCTGAATGTCATTAATACCCGACAAAGGTCACTATGCTGCGTCTTGCTATGCAGAAGCGGCAAAAAAAACAACAACAACGGCAGATGATGATGCGTAGAGCAGTGTTTATGTTTAAACATATTAAATAGATTGAGATTTTATGGTTGGAAAAGATCACTAGATGTGCGCCGGCACTACCAGCCATGTTTACTTCCGGAAAAAAAGAGCAGGCTGGCCTGTGAGGTCACTGCGTCCTCTACTGCGCATGCGGGACACATGCGTCGTATGACTGCAGTTCACACAGGAGATCACATACAAGTCGCATATATTTGGAAATATGAACGGCAACGCAAAAAAAAAATCGGAATATAGCATCAAGGCCTGCAGTGTGAACATAGCCTCTGAAGGCAGACTGACAGGTCTAGCTTAGACTTAGACTAGACAACTTTTATTTTCATTTTGTAAACAAAATTTTATTTCGTTTTGTACAGGTGATAGACGTGTTCTAATACTTATTTGCAGCTGTATCATACAAATAAATTGTTAAAAGATCGTAGATTGTTTCTGTATGATTTCTGTATTTTATTTTAGATTATGTAATTTCAGACTCTCCATGATTTCTATGTGTTTAAATACACCCAGCTGTATGTATAATATATATATATATATATATATATATATATATATATATATATATATATATATATATATATATATATATATATATATATATATATATATAAGCTCTAATGCCTTCACTAACTAATCCATCGAGTCCTGATGTCAATAATCCCTGGACTCAGATTAAAATATGCTGCACACTGCTGAGGCGTTCTCCTTCTGTTCTGCTTAAACCAGCAGGTTAGGGTAGCAGGTTGACCCCCCCAAGATGGCTCCCATAGTTTCAGTGCCGCGTTAGTCAATGGGGGGTCTACTCTCATATTTATGTCTATGCTGAATCGCAAAATGGCCCCTAAAACCTAACCCTCCGTTTGCACGTTCCCTAACCACCTCCCAAACCAAACCACCTAATGTGTAGGGTGAGATAACTAGTCTGCATCAGCTCTTCTTTTTCTTTTTCTTTCTTCTTTTTCTTTTTTTCTTTTTTTTGTTTTGAATCTGAGGCCATCTTTGAAAAGAGGAACATCTAAAATCTATCCAGTAAATTCACCAGGAACCGGCTGAGGTTAAGGGATGAAAACACCTGGTTGGTCTAGTCCAGGCATCCCCAAACTCTGTCCTAAGGCCCCCTGTCCTGCAGGTTTTAGAGGTTTCTCTGCTTCAGCACAGCTGGTTATAATGATTACAGTAGACCAAAAGCCTGTTAATCAGCTTTCAATTAAAATCAGCTGTGCTGGAGCAAGGAAACCTCTGAAACCTGCAGGACAGGGGGGCTTGAGGACCGAGTTTGGGGATGCCTGGACTAGTCAAATCCCAGACCTTGATCTCAGTTTTCCACTGGGAGTAGTGGAGATAATTGAACCGATTTCACAGAGAGAGACAGCAAAGTAAACAGCATCCTAATGGTTTGATATCAAACCCTGAGAGCAGCCCACCTCTAGCTCACATCAGCGGTTTATTACCCTGATATTATCTGGTGAGACCCTGAAGGTGAACGGTGAATTATGTATCAAAGTGTCATGAAGTGTCTAACAGCAACCGGAGGCTAATGTGGGTTCCAGCATTCTTTTTAATTGATTTAATTGAGAGAAGGAGGAGGAAAAACATTCATCTGCAATCCCACAGCATGATCCTTCCAGGAAATATCTCTGTTGATGAGTCTTTCCTGCTATTTTCATGCTGCAGCAGCAGCAGTGTCCAGAGGTGCTACCCAAATAAAGCTGCCAAATAAAGTGGAAATGTTTCTGGTCAAAAGCACAGACAGCTGCCCCATAACCTCCAGGGGGCGCCATTTGATCAGAAGAAAGTAACCCTACAGTAGAGCAATATAAAGTATTTCTAATGGTGAGCCTTTAATGTCCCTACCGCAAAGCGTTATTTGATGATGTCATCCATATCTTGAATTGATTCTAACTTTCAACAAACATTGGGAGGTTGGGGGGGGGGGGGGGGGTCAGGGGGGTAGATAATCCATTATGATGATAATCTGCTTCTCTACCTTACAAATAATCCTGGCTTTCTGTCAGCGCATTTTGTTATTTTTTCAGAGTTCTCAGGCAGGAACCTGTTCCTTCCTGAGCGGCTCTGCTGCCTGAGGCCGAGGGTGGGGGTGGTTTCCTGGTGATGAGGCAGCCAGTAAACTAGCTCTCTTCCTGATCTCTGTAAAACTGAAAGTCCCTGCAGAAACAGACACACATGCTGATAAAACAGCTAAAGAAAAGCACATCCAGCTCTTTACAGGACGCCTCCAGAACCTGGACTCTTCATCCCAGCGCAGAGTTTGGACCTAGAAGCAAAGCATCCCAGCACAATGAGCCAGTGGAAACAGATCCAGCAGCTGGAGATGAGGCTCCTGGAACAGGTGGACTACCTGTATGATGATAACTTCCCCATGGACATCAGGCAGGGCCTGGCCGGCTGGATCGAGGCCCAGGACTGGTAAGCCCAGCTTAGTGTGTGATGGTCGTGGAAGGCTGATTGCTTTTTGTTTGTTTACAGTTGTTATATGTAAGATAACTTTGCTTTAGCCAGTTTACATGTACATAAAGTTTATTTACAGCCGTTCTTTTTAAAATGTGAGAAAATCTCTGAAAAGTCTCACTTCATCTCCAGTTCATCTTTCCTCTCCAACCTTCCTACTGTGATCTGAAGATGTTTTGCTGTTTTTTACATTAATCAAAAATGGAAACACGTGTAAGAGGAGGGCTACAGGCTGAAGCCTGCCTCCAAAGAGCTGAAGCTGCGTGTCTCAGACAGCGTGCTGACATGTGACTCCTGGGGGATCCTGGCTGGTCTGAGGTCATAGGTCATCATCCTTACCAATCAGATCCTTTGACCCTGTCCAGACTGGGCATTAGCAGATTCTGACAGTAAATGTGTGATGATTAGAGTTCGCCATGATTAATGGGCTCCACATGCAGAGAAATAGAGATGCTGTCAGCAGCATGGGGTGGGGTGGGGGGGTTCTGATGTCACTGAACAACAATGATTTGCCTCATTTTGATATGAAGACTCATCAGAATTAAACTGTAACTCTGAATGAACAGACATGATGTCAGCAGATAGACTGAACATAAACAGTTCAGGATGTCAAAGCCTTCAGTATCAGCTTTCAGCTTCACATGATCCATCGTCTCTGTGAACATAAACTATGGGAATTAGGATTATGGTTGGAATTAGGAAGAATGAAATGCTAAACATGAACACATGGTAAGAGGAAAATTACAGTTCAGTGCCATGATAGAGACATGTACAGAAAAGTTGGACTCCAAACTTAATTTACTGATGTTTAATTTAACAGCTGAGATAGAAAAGTCAAAGGAAACCAGTAACAGGCAATGAAGCCATTCAGTGATTTGTAGACTAACAGAAGGATTTCAAAGTCTGTTACAGGGAGCCAGTAGCTCCAGAACCGGTCTGATGTGATCTACTTACTTAGTTCTAGTGAGGATGCAGGCAGCAGTGTCTGGATCAGCTGCAGGTGTCTGATTTACTTTATATAGTCCTAGTGAGGACGTAGGCAGCAGCATCTGGATCAGCTGCAGCTGTCCGATCAACTTTCTTTTTCATTTTTTTTTTTTTACATTGTCCTGTCTGGCAATGTGGCAATAAGAATAATTGTCTTGATGCCAAAAAGAGCCCAACAGATTTTGCTTTCACAAGTGGAGCAGTACGGCTATCGCCATAGCGTTCCTATTGATTTATGCATATAAATAGCTTTATTATAATTATGCAGGGAGTTTTACAGATTATATGAACACTGCAATATAAGTAGAACAGGAAAGGAAAAACAAAAAAAAGCAATGTGTGGTGGAACCCCTGTTCAGGGACCTAGTCAGTTCTGGCCACCAGGACAGCTTTGCTTGGACCTGGGCTCTGAGTGGCCACTGACTGAGTAGGGGTGGCGGCCTAGTGGTTAGGGCATATAAAATAAAAAAAATAAAAAAATTGATTGGCAAGGGATGTCCAGTGATGGACTAGGGATGGTGGGTGATTGGTAAGGGATGGCTAGTGATTGACTAGGGATGGCAAGTGATTGGCAAGGGATGGCTAGTGATTGACTAGGGGTGGCAATTATTTGGTTAGGGGTGGCAACTGATTGGCTAGGGATGGCCAGTGATGGACTAGGGGTGGCAAGTGATTAGCAAGGGATAGCTAGTGATTGACTAGGGGTGGCAATTATTTGGTTAGGGATGGCAACTGATTGGCTAGGGATGGCCAGTGATTGACTAGGAGTGGTAAGTGATTGGCTAGGGATGGCCAGTGATGGACTAGGGGTGGCAAGTGATTGGCTAGGGATGGCCGGTGATTGACTAGGGGTGGCAAGTGATTGGCTAGGGATGGCCAGTGATTGACTCGGGGTAGCCAGTGATTGACTAGGGGGGGCAAGTGATTGGTTAGGGATGTTAGGTCTTTGTGTTTTTGCTTAATTACAGGGTGGCAGGGTTGATGGGTTCCAGCTGTTACTCCTTGATGACAATCAGTGGGGGCCTTTATATTGGAGCAGTTTCCTGGAGCAAGCTGCCAGTTGGTTCTGCTCCCTCAGTGAACCAGATCGACGCTCACCAGGATCAGGTCCTTTTCCTCCATCTCCTTGCTGCTCTGGAACTGTCTCCTCTCCTTACAGGAACAATCAGCCTGCCTTTCCACCCTCAATCCAACACAAGACCATCCTCTGGAAAAGGATCCAAACTCAGACTCTCTCTCTCCCTGTTTCTGTCTAAGTTGACTGAGCTCTTCTCCGTTTAACCAGGAAATAAACTTTTTAATCTGCCTCTGGTCTAGCACCATGTCAAGGGATGGCCAGTGATTGACTAGGAGTGGTAAGTGATTGGCTAGGGATGGCCAGTGATGGACTAGGGGTGGCAAGTGATTGGCTAGGGATGGCCAGTGATTGACTAGGGGTGGCAAGTGATTGGCTAGGGATGGCCAGTGATTGACTCGGGGTAGCCAGTGATGGACTAGGGGTGGCAAGTGATTGGCTAGGGATGGCCAGTGATTGACTAGGGTCGGCCAGTGATTGGCTAGATGTAGCAAGTGATTGGCTAGGGATGGCTAGTGATTGACTAGGGGTGGGAAGTGATTGGCTAGGGATGGCCAGTGATGGACCACGGGTGGCAAGTGATTGACTAGGGATGGCCAGTGATTGACTAGGGAAGGCCATTGATTGACTAGGGGTGGAAAGTGATTGGCTAGGGATGGCCAGTGATTGACTCGGGGTAGCCAGTGATGGACTAGGGGTGGCAAGTGATTGGCTAGGGATGGCCAGTGATTGACTAGGGGTGGCCAGTGATTGGCTAGATGTAGCAAGTGATTGGCTAGGGATGGCTAGTGATTGACTAGGGGTGGGAAGTGATTGGCTAGGGATGGCCAGTGATGGACCACGGGTGGCAAGTGATTGACTAGGAAAGGCCATTGATTGACTAGGGGTGGAAAGTGATTGGCTAGGGATGGCCAGTGATTGACTAGGGGTGGCCAGTGATTGGCTAGATGTAGTAAGTGATTGGCTAGGGATTGCTAGTGATTGACTAGGGGTGGGAAGTGATTGGCTAGGGATAGCCAGTGATGGACCACGGGTGGCAAGTGATTGACTAAAGATGGCCAGTGATTGGCTAGGGATGGCCAGTGATTGACAAAATGTCAACAAGAAGAATTTAATAATTGGAAATGTTTTTTCCCCTTCAAAGTCCTTTAAAATTCCTCCCTGGTTAGGGTTTGGGTTAGCAGATTGCCACTCACACTGAGCCTGGTTCTGGTTCTGCTTAAGGTTACTTCCTGTTAAAAGGGGGATTTCCTCTCCACTGTCGCTACAAGCATGCTTAGTGTGAGGGATTGCTGAAGAGTCAATGAGTCGATCCAATCAGCTGGTTTTCCTTAGATAGAAAACTTTGAATTAATCTGACTGGATGATCTTGTGAACTGGAAAGTGACCTGAGATGACGTGATGTGAATTAAAGCTATAGAAATAAACATAATTTAATTTAAATATCAAAAGTATTGAAAAGAACTGATCAAAAAGAAAGCAAACAACAAAATATACATTAGTTCAACAAATAGGGAAGGTGAAATTATAGCTGATTAGGCATCAGCAGGGAAAACTAAGGACTATTAAAGCTGTTACCCTTTCAAAGTCATAGTTCAGGATTCAGTCCACAGCAGCACATCTGCTGCACCCCCACCCCCCTTCTAGATTAAATGATAAATAATGAGAGCAAATGGCGCAACTCAGGCCCATCGTCAGCAGCATTAACTCAGTAACATACAACATTGCTAAACAGCTTAATATCTTAGCTCCCTTGGTGGGAAACACACCACATCACATAGAAAACTCCAAAGACTTTGCTAACAAAGTCGACATTTAAGGATGACACCAGGAGAAACCCTGGTATCGTTTGATGTTACTTCACTTTTCACATGCATACCTATAACAGAGGCAGTGGAAACAGTCAGGACACATCTTGAACAAGACAGTGACTTAAACAACAGGACTAATTTCACTACCAGATCTGCACACTACGGGGCCTTTGTCTTTCCACAACCTATTTCACATTCAGAGGTCATTTTTACAGGCAGAAGCATGGCTGCACAATGGGATCTCCAGTATCACCAATTGTAGCCAATCTTTACATGGAAGAAATGGAAAAGAGAGCTTTAGACACTTTCAATGGAACACCACCAAGCCACTGGTTCAGATACGTGGATGACACATTAGTCAAAATCCAGCTAGAGGAAGTGGAAGCTTTCACCAAGCACATCAACTCTGTTGACCGTAACATCAAATTCACCAGAGAGGATGCCAAGGACAACAAACTACCCTTTCTGGACTGCTTGGTGAGCATGGAAGGAGAGGGAAGCCTAAACATTGAAGTGTATAGGAAACCTACTCACACAGACCAGTATATTCTTTCTGACTCACACCACCCACTGGAACACAAACTCTCAGTCATCAGAACCTTAAAACACCGGGCAGAACATGTCCCTACTAAAACAGATGGGAAGCAAAAAGAACAGAAACACATCAAAGATGCTCTCCGAAACTGTGGATATCCAAACTGGACGTTTATCAAATCAGCAAGTAAATCCAAAAGACATGCAACAGAAGACAGCGATGGGAAAAATAAACACAAAAACATCACAATCCCTTATGTTGCTGGAGTCTCTGAAAAACCCAAGAGAATTTTCTCCAAACACAAGATCCCAGTACATTTCAAGCCAAACCAAACCCTTAAACAGAGGCTAGTCCATCCTAAAGATAAAACCCCCAGACCAAATATGAGCGGAGTGGTATATGCTGTTCAGTGCAGCGAGGAATGCTCTGATCTTTATATTGGAGAAACCAAACAACCGCTCCACAGACGCATGGCCCAACACAGAAGAGCGCCCTCCTCTGGACAAGACTCCGCAGTACACCTACACCTTGTGGACAAAGGACATTCTTTGGAGGACCAGGATGTTCACATTCTGGATAAAGAAAATAGGTGGTTTGAGAGGGGCGTGAAGGAAGCCATCTATGCTAAGAGAGAAAAAACAACTTTAAACAAAAAACTTACAAATCAATCATAGACATGATCCCTTCTAGATATCACCGAACCCCCCCACCCCATCACAGAGGAACGAGGGACCTACCCGCTCCAGCCGGTGAACAATACCTCCTTAACGACCGACCCTTAACAATCATAGACAGGTTTCAGGTATTACAGGAGACAATCCCCCCCTTAATGGCAATCCCCCCTTTAACGACCGACCCCTAGAATCATAGACAGGTTCAGATATTACAGGCTAACGATGGAACCAAACGACCCATTCATCGGTTACCATTTGTATGTTTCCAAGCAATACAAGGCCTTGTCCATATAAGACTCAAACTCACTGCGGATCCAGACATTTGAATTGAGAAAGTTTCCAGGAGAGGAAGCGAAACGTCTTCAAATCTTGGAAACCAAGTCCAGTGGATATTTTTTTAATTTTTACGGAATGACTATGACCTGGATGACTGGGAACCTTCATCAGCTTATTTTCCTCCAGACTGATGTAGGAGTCTAGTTCAAAGGTCACAGATTAGCGGGCTGTGGTCTGGATCCGGATCCACCTGCTGGCTAATCCAGACCCAACCTCATTTAAAACATTTATAAATGACCGCATGTTGTCTGACAACACTGTGCAAACGTCACTTCTGCTGCTTCTCCTTCATCCTCCATCTACGCCCCGCAGCATCCAGACCTCCTGCAAAGCCTACAGCCTGCGCTGTTCCTCCCGTATCGCTGCGCTCAAACTTCCTCGGAGTCGAGAAGAGCATGCGCCATATTATCATTAAATTTTTAGGAACAAAACATGCAGAAATGAACGCTTAATTTAATATGACAGATTAAATAATCCCCATCAGCATCCAGCAGATGTTCAGTTTCTGATGGAGATGAGAAATCTGCTTCCTGGTCTGTTGAAGCACCAATAGTTTGAATCCAATCTTTTAAATAAACTGTGTTTTTTGAAATATATAAGAATTATACTCTAATCTGTAGTTACAGATCTGTTGTTACTATATTTTAATTTGACAAACCGGATTTTCTCGCCGTTCTTTCTCCTGTTTGGTGCGATTGCAATAGCGGATCTGGACCTGGCCGGACTGGAGCGGAGCCTGCACATTTAGAGGATGTTTGGCTCAACCTGCTGCTGTGAAGCAGGATTCTCCACCATGAACAGAATCAACAATAAATCTGGATCCAGGCTCAAAATGAGCTCCTTGATATGTGCTTGAGAATGGCTTAGTCTCCGGTTAAACCCAGGTTTAAAGCCTTGCAGGGCAGCCTAAAGCCCACTGCCAACATTAAAGCTACAGTGTGTAATAATTACAGGGATATAAAGTCAGAAATTTAATATATTATACATAACTATGTTATTTATCATCACCTATGAGCTCAGCCATTTAACCATAATATTTGCGTTGCCTTAGAATTCGTTATTTATAATTACATAGGAGCGGGTCTCGCAGCCATGGAGGCTGACATCTTTGTGCTACGGCAAGCGCAGAGGCAACAAACTAGCGATTGCGAGATCGCCCATTACGCTCGAAAATAACTACGGCAAGTTGAGAGAGATTAACTGAGACGGTACTGAACAGTAGATGGCAGTACTATGCCTGAGAAGCGTTTAGTCTGCCTGAAACCAAAGAAGAAGAAGAAGCAGGTATACTGCGCCTCAGTAACAAGAAAGGTGAACAAGGCGGCAGGCGTGAGTGACTTTGCAAACTGTTTGGCACTGTGTGGCCAAACATCAGATAAAAAGGAGGATCATGCCTACTCTGTATCACAACGAAAAGCGGCGGGCACCGAACCCCCGTCATCTAAGAAGCGGAAACACGACGAGAATAAACGCAAGCGTGACAAGAAACGACAAAAAACACGGATCAACATTGGCACGGCATTTACACGATGGAAGTCACTGATGGAGGAAAAAGGTTTTCAAAGTGACGCTCAAGTTGCCAGTTTTCTCTTGGACAGGTAATTAATCCTACACACACAATTGTCTAATATCACTGCAGTTTTTGGAGTACAGAATGCTCAGACCTGTCTAAAACAATAACATGCTGCGTGATGATGCTGTTACTCTCCAGTATACTTATTCAGCAACGTCCCTGACGTTTCACAGGTAATGATTCAGTAATTTTCTGTAAAATAATTTTCTGGATATATACCTCGGTTACTTCTCTCCGGCTCCTTTGGAGATCTTCAAGCCTTTCTTCCTCTGCTCTCACCCCGCTGGCTCCCCTCCCTCGCCTGGCCCTAGCTGCACGCCCACCCCGGCCTCTCTGCCCTCGCCCTCTTCCTCGCCTTGTAACCCCCGTGCCACAAACAAGACTTGGACTCTGTAAACGGGGAATATATATTCTTCCAGCGAACACAATCTCGCTGTTAAACTAATGACTACAATTCCTTCGTCTGTTTATATCACCATGCAAAGCAGCTCACCAAAACGTCACAACGATGTAGAAAAAATAACGGGTATATTTATTATCTAAAGTCTACATGAAATCTATACCCTACACAGACTAATGAAATACTATCTGTAAAATTATCTATGTAAACAAACCTCATCACTTGAGAAGGTAGGTGATTCCGACGTCGTGGAAGACATTTTGTCCCCTAACGCTTGCCGTACTGTTGGGGGGGAGAAGCGGTGGGGGGGAGACGTTCATTTTGCTGCAGTCTGCAGTCTGGACGTTAGATGTCGCTGAAAATTACACACTGTAGCTTTAAGACAGAAAAAAGAAAGAAAATAACAAACCATCAGTTCAGGGGTTTGAGAAAATATGGGAATCAGGAAATTATCTATAAACCAAACTGAATGATCTCTACTTTAAAAACAATTTAGGTTTTAAAACATTTTCTATTTTTTTATATATTTTTTTTATTTAAAAATTCTATGTATAACATGTATGCATAAACACCTCATTTTATTTCAGTGTTAAATTCTGTTTAAAGTAACAGAGAATTATAAATGTCTCCAGACCTTCACTGGTTGATGATTTTCTTTATTCTGACCCCAATGGTTTTTAACTGGTTACTCCCCTAATTTCATCAGTCAGCTGTTAGTTTTTTCCCAAAATGACCTCATCTGATGTTCCTTAGAATCAATCATCCATCTTATCAGGCTGCATCATTCTATATTCTGCAGTTCTACAATTCTAAATAGCATTTTATTGGCTAATGACAGAACTATCTTCCTGAAAGTGAAGAACATTGAAACAGGATAGAAAGGGAAGCGACATTTATGAAAATAATAAGAAAATGTTTTTCTGCTTTGGCTGAACGGCGCCTCCTCTCACAACAATCGCAGAAACTCTTTGGGTCCAAGATCCGTTAAAGTGGAACAAATCATATTCAGGACTTTCTTCCTCTTTTTATGCCCCCCCCCACAGCCATTTATGATCCAGTCACTTTTTCCATATATTTTTATAGGGTTAGCAGGGTAGAATATATTCATTAACATGAGAATAGATTTCACTTATCCCCCCCCCTCCCCTACATTCCCAGGAATACAGTGAGAGACGTTAACAATAAGCAACCGTGATTCTCTCCTTCATAACGAGAAAACAGGAGGGGAGAACAGGTACCAACAAGCAAATTACAAAAAAAAGGAAAAAAACAAAAAAACAAACAGAATTTAGAGGAGGGATCTAAATGCTTAGAAAACCAAATCAAAAATATAACTATATCGTCTATTGCATGCTGTGCTTAAGGTTCGACCACCAAATCCATAACCCAACCGCCGGCCTCTCTTAAAATCCTGGCTGGAGTTCCAACAGATCAAACCTCTGGAAAATCAGGAGTGATTCATTTAGAGAAATGGAGAATCAGAGAGTTAGGGAGGGGTTATGTTCCTGTATCTTGATTAAAGCCATTCTTTCTAATCATCTAAGGAGGAAGTTCAGTCAACCAAGGAAAGAATGGGATTCATAGTTTTATAAAATTTGTCGACACATCCCCTAATGCTGTACTTGATTTTCTCTAAGTGTAGGAATGACATTAGATCCTTCAGCCAAGAGTTGGGGGGGGGGGAGGATTCTTATCCTTCCATTGAAGTAATATTCGTCTTCGGGCTACCAGAGATGCGAAAGCAATAGCGTTACTTTCCCTGTTGGTGAAATCCTAAAGCACACCAAAGATGGAGGTCAGAGGACTCTGGTTTGTTTAGAGCTTTTGTGAAAGTAAAGTAGAAAGACCAGAAGGAGCTTAATGTGGGACAGGAAAAGAACATGTGTGTATGATTGGCAGGTGACAGAGAGCATCTGTCACAACTATCAATGTATTGAAGAGTTTTTTAAGTTTAGCTTTGGAGTAGTGTGTCCTGTTTAGGACCTTAAACTGAATTAAAGTCAGACTGGCACAGTGTGTCCTGTTTAGGACCTTAAACTGAATTAAAGTCAGACTGGCACAGTGTGTCCTGTTTAGTACCTTAAACTGAATTAAAGTCAGACTGGCACAAGATGAGGTGGAGTTGACCCTTTCAAGGACCCTTTTCCACCCCTCATCCGACAACCCAACTCCTTTTCCCATGGATTTCTAGTCACCGGTGAGGATGGTGTTGATGACAAGATTAATTTTGTAGCTACTGAAATGAATCCATGAGCAGCTGGGAGAGATAGAATGATATCAATAAGAGTACGAGGAGGTTTATGGGGAAAATTGGGAAAGTTACAACGAACAAAATCTCTGGCCTGAAAATACCTAAATAAGTTGGATTGTGGGGGGGGGGGCAAACTTAGTTTGGAGGTTATCAAAGGAAGTAAAAATGTTCTTGTCATAAAGTTCATCAAAGTTTACAGCCCCTTCTCTTTCCACAGAGAAAAAGTCGGATCCAGTGAAGCTGGTGGAAATAAGTGATTTTCACAAAGGGGCATTAGTGGGAAAGACAGATGATTTTAAAGTTCCGTTTAAATTGTCTGAGGATTTTAATAGTAGATAATACACTCGGGTTGGAGGTGACTTTAGTGGGATGAGCATTTAGAGGGGAACATAGTAAGGCTGACAACGAGGCAGGGGTACATGAGTCAGCTTCCATCTGACACCAGTCTGTGCTGGGGGAGTTATACCAGGTAGAGACCTTTTGAATATTGGCTGCCCAATAATATGTCCTGAAGTCCGGCAATGCGAGGCTTCGCTTCTTCTTGGGTCTTTGCAGTACTGAGTGTTTTGCCCTTGGAGTCTTTCCTGACCAAATGAAATGTGAAATAATCTTATCCAATTCATTGATAAACTTTTGGGCAGGTATATAGGTAAACACTGAAAAAGAAATCAAAGTTTTGGTAGAACATTCATTTTCATAGAGTTTATCCTGCCTAGGAGTGACAGTGGGAGATTATTATAGGTCTGACTTCACCTTTCTGACCAGCTCTACAGTGTTATGCTTATGCAGTAAAGGGAGACTATTCAAAGTATTAACTCCTAAATATTGAAGCCTAGAAGAGGCTAAGCAGAACGGTAGTGATTGAGCCGGGATCTGTTTTGCTGTATCATTAAGAGGAAAGCATTTGCTTTTGTTAATATTCAACTTATAGCCAGAAAAGGAACCAAAAGTATAAAATGTCCAGAATTTTGTCCATGCAGACAGTGAGATTTGAGACAAAGAGTAAAAGGTCATCAGCATAAAGTGATACTCGGTGCTCGTTCCTATATACCCCGTTAAAAAGCAGTGAGCTCTTAAGGACAATGGAAAGCAGCTCTATTGCGACGGCAAACAGCAATGGTGATAATGGGCATCCTTTGCGGCAGCCGCATGTTAAAGGAATGAAGTTGGATTGTGTCAAGTTTGTTTTTACACTGGAAACTGGGGCACTATATAATAATTTAATCCACGAAACAAAAATCTGATCCAGTCACTTTAATGTTGTTGTGAATTTATATTCAATGTCCATCCAGGTGGGACGCCATATTAATGTTGTGAATAACTGTTATTTTTAATTCCCAGCCAGCTGGGAGTTCATATTATGTTCTGATACTGGAAGATGTTTATTGCCCTCCCCTGTAGGGGGGGTAAATATCTTACTGAATTAGATATTATTTGGGCTGTTATAGACTGTTTATGACATGCGCCCTACTACACTGTAAACCCGAAGAAGTTCAGAAAACTCAATTTTTTTTTGGAAACCGATTACCTCACAGTTTTTGAGTCAATAAATTAGAATATTTAAGTTTTAATTACTTACAACTTTTACATAATTAACAGTCAAACATTACTCATTCTCTAAAAGTAAACATTGTGAGTGCACTCTACTTAAAACATTTAATTTAATTTCTATACATTTTTTAATTTCTTTGTAATAATTTGTTGGGATGATACGGTACTCCAATTATTAACTTTCTTTAAACTCAAAAAGTAAAACTATGTAGTAACCAAAAAGATAATTTTATACAGGCCATAACCTAAACTACTAAACTACTTTTTTAAGTTCAGAATACACAAAGTTCTTCACAAAACAATGCAGAATTTAAATGTTTTTATTCAAATTTATTTTCTCCAAAACTGTAAACAAACACTACAGACATACACATCTGTATGGCTGCAAATTCTTTGCAAATGTATTACAGAAAAAAAAAACAAGGATCTTCGGTGGTCAAGATCAAATATGGCATCTTAAAACCATCTTAAAACCATTTATCCATCAAACTAGCAAAGGGGAACAAATGCAAAAGTCCTAAATATAAACACCTGTAGGAAGCCGCTCATATCTTGAAAAACTCAAAATATACGCATGAATTACATAAAATTGGTTGTATGGTTATGATTAAATCACTGCAAATGTTTTTTTTTTTTTTTTTTTCGAGAATTACATATCGTCTACATTGACAGCAGGTCATTTTTCAAAGAAAGCAGAGATGGTTTCAGCACCATCATCCAAACCCATGAGCTGCTTCTGAATGAAGGTGAAGGTGCCAACAAGGTTCTTTGGGTCGTCCAGATGCAAAGCATAAACAGCCCAAAAAGTAAAATGTCCCTCATGACAAATTCATCTTCAACCACAATGGCTGTGGATGCAGGACTGAAGTGAAGTAGAGATGCACTTCTTCCTCTGATCTCTGTGATAATACCACAGGTGTGTTCCTGACGTCCGGCTCCTCTGATTCCTCACTCTGGAAAATGAAAAGGCACTGTAACTATTTCTGAATACTAATAGAGCTGCCAACTCAACAATTAAGTATACAGCAAAGTATTACACAGTCGACCTTATTGACAGAAACACATTCATCAGGAATAAAAATATCGTAACTAAAATATTTTTCGTTATTATGATTATTGCACTCACTCCATGTGTTACATGGACGGCGTGTTACATGGACGGCGTGTTACATGGACGGCGTGTTACATGGACCGTCCATGTAACACGCGTGTGAAGACTTAACCATCATACTTACACCTTTTCTTGACTTCAGCAACGACTCGCTTCCCGACCGCCGTGTTGGTTTGATTTTGCCTGGCTGGTTCCCGCCGACGTTTTGACGCACTGACGTCATTACGTTGTACGTCTCTGTGCATTCAAAGCTTTCGAGTAAGGCAATGATGATCACTCGGAGAGTTTAAGTAGAACGAAATTATAAATGCATTCCTCGTTCGGAACACTTAGTAACTTAAAGTTGGGTTCACTTCATAGTGGATTTTGATTGTTTTCTTCACATACTTTTGAGTCAGTAGTAATGTTCGGGTTTACAGTGTAGCTGTGTGTTAGAACAATAGATGAAAGAGTGATTCGAGCTCTAATCATTGTCACACAGTTAATTCTGCACATACATAGATTAAATTCACCACAACTTCTGTTCAAAATATAAGAGTTTATTAACAAAGATCATTCAGCTCCAAGTCAAACATATTTCAGCTAAAAACTCTTGAATAAAACTAGTGAAACTAAACAAACTACTATGTACAAAGAGGAAGGGAAACATGTTTAAAAACCATATTACAGTTTAAGATGGATTCTGTGTTTGAAACCAAAGTTTATCTGGAAGAATTTGGGATCTGATCAAATTAGCTTTTCACTAATTTCAGAAATTGGAAGTTTTCAGACCAGGCACGTGCAGAGGGGGGTGCTAAGGGGGCTTGAGCACCTGCCCCTTTTGCTCCATGATCCCAATGTGCCCTTTTGGTCCTTTTTTTTTTTTTATTTAAATTTTTTTTATTTGACACATGTACTGAAATTATTACCGTATTTTCACGACTATAAGGCGCATATAAACGTCTTTTTTTCCCCTCTAAATGTGCGGCGCGCCCTTTGGTGCGGTGCGCCCTATGTGTGTTGTTACTGCGGACTTTTGAGACCACCTCATGGAGGAGATGATGAAAGAGTGGCTGAATGTGAGGAGACCAGGTGTTTTTTTCCACTCATCATAGAGAGTTATTACTTAACCATTCAAACAATGAAAGGAATTATTTTCTCCAACTTCAGGAGCCTGCTTGAAAGTTTCGATAAGTACTTTCTGAATGATGACACGCACCAAAAAGTATGACTGGATAGGAGTCGTTCACTATCGTCACCCCTCCTCTGACCCCCCTGCAGACCGCTTTCTCTGCACGCTGGACAAGTTCTGGTTGTCAGTAGCAACAGAAGCTCTGGCAGAAGCTGCAGCTGATGCTCTGTTTCCATCTGCACCCACATATCTGGGCCAAAAGAAATACATGAAAAATGAATCTAGATCACATTTCCTGAGAGTTTAGATTGATCTCTGCGTGAAGGTTTCTGACATGAAGCCAAGCAGCTGCTCAGTTCAAACAAGCAGAACCAGAAAAACATCTCTGCTTTTGAACATCAAGTTATTTTTCATACTTAAGTTCCTAGAAACATTTCCTAGAAACATTGATGTTTAAAATGAAACATGGGCTGTTTTTTCACATCTTGGATGTAGAAACATTGTCTGTTCAGAAGTTCGCCTCTTGAAGCTGCTTGATGTTTTTCACCAAATCGCAATGTGTTTCAAAACACGATGATAAGATTTTTATCTTTTTAGGGAATCAGCAGTCAACGACGAGTCAATGGCTTCAGTGATGTTTACCAATCTGCAGACCCAGCTGGAGAAGGTCCGCTCACAGGAACAGAACTTCCTACAGAGACACAATATGAAAATTATTCAGCAGCAGTTGCAGGTAAACTTTAGGAGGGATATAACAGCTGAACTGTCCTCTGCAGGTATTCACAGTTATCTGTTGTTTTCTAAAAACATTTCATATTTTCCTCCTGAATTAAATGATTATCTCACTCTGGTTGATACTATAGTTTGGTAACTATTTGCCGAACATCAGGAAGTACAGAGAAAAATTTTTGAGAGAAATGTGAATTACACAATTTTATCCACTTTTTAATGTATTTATTGAAAGAAATACCTAAAACCAGTAAATGAAAATGTATATTCCTTGAATACACCCCATACCTACCCCACACACATGTGTGTTCTGCTATATGTTGTGAGGACCACGTATTGACTTCCATTGATTTTCTGTAATTTTCAACCCTTTCTATGCCTTAACCCTAAAACTAACCCTAAACCTAACCATGACCAATGCATACCTCACCCTAACCCACCTTAGCCCAAAATACCTTTTGAAGACCAGCAAAATGTCCTCCCTTTACAATAATTGATCTTCAGTGTGATGGTGAAATCGGAAAAAATGGTCCTCACTCTGAGTCCTATACAAGTACACAGGACTGTCCTATAATGTTTATGAACACACCCGTACTGACTGTGTGTTAACACAGGTCCAAAGCCAGGTCAGGCAAACAGATCAGAACAGGAAGGCTCAGAGGTCCAGGAGTACAAAGATGCCTCAGTGGTAGAACAGAACAGGTTAGGATCAGGAAATCAGAAACACTCTCAGATAAGCAGTCATTAGAAACCGGCAGAGTTGGACAGGAGAATGGAATAAATAATTAAGCCAGTTATCAGCGCCAAGATCATGACACATTCAGCTGCACTGTCATCTAGAAAACAACAACTTTTTTGTCCCATGGGGAGAAAAACCAGATGCAACAGCAGAAACGTGACAGAGGTAAGCAGATAAGAACATGAGAACTACAGAGAAGACAATCAGAGACCTAGATGAAAGAAGGGATGGAGTCAAGACCGGTTCTTGGCAGACAATACTGCACTCTCTGTAACAAAGACCAGACGGGACCTTCACAGAGCAAGACTCAGAACAATACCGATACCAAGAACAAGACCCAGTCCCAGAACAAGACCATGACCCAGACCAATACTGATACCAAGGGCAAGACCCAGTCCCAGAAAAAGACCAAGACCCAGACCAATACTGATGCCAAGACCAATACCCAGACCCAGAACAAAACCAATACCCAGACCCGGAACAAGACCAAGACTCAGACTAATAACAAGACCAAAACCCAGACCAAGAAGTAGACCCAGACCAGTACAGATACCAGATATTAACAATATAACTGTAAATAATATATGTGCAAACTTCTTTATTATTATTATTTTTTCTGCCCTGCAGAGGGAAACTTACCACACTTAATATTAATATAAGTAAAAAAAAACATTATAAAAAACAAACTGGTACATTTCTGTCCTTATTGTCATGATGGGATTAGGTTCCTAACCCATATGCAGAACACACACGGAGTCAGATGAAAAGTTTAACTGTTTATTAAAAACAAAGACAATGTTAATGTACAGATGCTGGGAAACAGATCCGGGACTGGTGACACAGGGTTCTCTGTATAGCTGGACAGTTTGGTTAGCCAGGTTTCGGTTGATCTTGTCAGAGGAATTGAGCAGGTCTGTACCTGTAATGTGGTTCAGGCTGAGCAGCAGAGGGAGGGAACCAGGAGGGTCCAGAGGCTAGTAGTTGGCTGAGGGCTAAACAACGGCAGGGCTCGACTTCAGACTTGTCAGTGTTCAGGTCCAGAGTTTCTTCCGATCCTCTTCTTGAGGGCGGGCAGGCAGGTTCAGACAGTTAGATTCTTCAGGTGAGCTCCTGAGAGCCGGCAGGCAGATTTCAGCAGAGAAACTCTTCCAGAGTTCCAGGGTTCAGTCAGGTTTCTTCCTAAGAAGCAGAGAAGACAAAACCTGAAACAGCTGGTGAAGTCAGTTCCAACTTCAGGAGACCCAGAACGCCCTCTGGAGGAGAAAGGCAGACAGAACAGAAACCAAACAGAAAAACAAACCCCAAGAAGGGATCCTTGGCGCCCTCTGGTGGGCAAGCCTCCGGATCCCAACACTTATAACCATGGACACCACAAAGTTTACTGTTCTAAAAAAATATACTTATTCTGGACGTATCAATATTTTTAAAATTAATATTATGATTGACACGTCCACCGAACCGTCAAAGCCAATAGAATCTGTGTCCCTTTCTAAAAGTAAATGGCCGGTACTTATAAAGCGTCTTTTAGAGTCAGAGGACTTGACCAAAGTGCTTGACTCTATAGGCTCAGTCATTAACTGATGCGCCACCGGCCCTCTGACCACCATCTGTTGCAGAGCTAACTGCCGCCCCCTATAGGAGGCGGAGAAAACAGTCAGTTGTCATGTCTGTAGCTACAATGCTCTACCTGCTGCAGGTGTTTTAGGCATCATCACACATTTTTAACTTAACATTTAAGGACGCATGTTCATCTCTACAAAGGTTCACATCCATCCATTGAAATGAACATTTCATCATTTCTGTATATGCTGAGCAGGCGGACATTTTAAATGAGCCTTTAGACAAGAGAATATCAACATTGGCTCATTAATTCCTGTTTTAGAGATTCTATTCTGTTGGAAATAGTTCCACAGGATATCTGAGTTATTAGACGATCACACCATCTTTAACCTGTTGATAATAATCAGAAATGAAAGAAGGAAGAGATGCTGAAAATCTATTTTCTGATCTACAACCTCTTTTGCTGTTATTATTCAGTTTTCTAGCCTTAAAGACTTCTGTGTGGATTTACGGTAATCTGTGTCATCGCCTGTAGGAAAAAGTTTCTGGTTACTTTCATAAGCATCACTCTGAAACCTTTAGTCAGACGCCCGTTTATTCCTGTAGAGATCTTCCTGCAGCTCGTTAGCAGACTTCTGCCATAAAACAGGTCATGTGCTTCGGTTTGAAAACACAGACAATAAGCAGAAGTACATGGAGGGTGTTTGGGGGGGCTTGCTGAAAGGAAGTTAAATCTAGTTCATGTTCACTTTAAGCGTTTAATTTGGATCTCATTTCTCGTTCTAACATTGTTAGAAACATTTCTGCACATTACTCCACTTATCAAAAGCAGAAATAAAAGTTTGAAAAAATGAAGTGCAAAGGTGGTAGTTATTCCCTGATTTCAGGTTGCTGATGAAGATTCTCAGTCATCCAGGTCATAGTCAGTCCGTAAAAATGTTTTTATTTTTACGGACTGATTTCAGGTTGTTTCTCAACAGAAACGTCATTTGATTGTGGAGTTATGCAGGATGTTTGGTTGCGGATGAGCATCTCAGATATACTTTGTTCTTGAAAGGTATTCACCTCTGCAGAACCGGCCTGTGAAGCTTGTACCGCTGCTTCCTGTGTTATCTGACTGTTTGTGTCGAAGCATAAATGCCAGAGAGGAAGCAGGAACTGGTGGTGTTTGTGGTTTTCTGCTAATCTTCGCTGTCTGTTCCTCCATCCACACAATGAGGGCAAAGAACCCAGACTTTAAAGCACTTCTTCACTTTGACTTTTTTATTGTGTAGAATGAGCTCTACTTTTGGCCAAGACGAGCAGCTGTTACACAAACAGCACAGCAATGAAAGGTAAACATTAGAACCAAAAAGAGAAGTAAGGTTGTGATTGATGGTTGCTTGAAGCACCAAAACAAGCTGAGTTTGAGCTGCGCTGCCTCTCTGCTGAGTGTAGGTGTGCATCTGATCCATTTCCGCTAACAGTGCTGATGACAGCTCCTGTGGGTGAAATGTTCCTCTCCCCTCATATTTTCGGTGCTTTTCTGAATGGGCAGAAGCAGACAGGCACTGGCTGGAAATGTCAGAAAAACTCTTGCAGAGGTTAGATTACAGCTGCGGGAAAGTTTGTGGCTGCTAAATATGTGCAAAACCTAATTAGTAAAAAGTTTTTTGTTATTTTTCATCATTCAGCCTTTTGAACATTTATATAGCTGATTGAAAAAGTCAGTAAAAGTCTCAGTACCTGAAGATCTGAGCTCAAAACGTTGAATTGAACCAGAATGAAGTTTGGAGGAGAAGGACTAAAGTCTCAGTCTGAACTTTTTCTGTATCGGGATGTGACATTTTCATGCCGGCCACTGACGTTAGATTGAGTTGGGAAGAAAACACAGAGATGTTCTCCTGCTCAGATAAATCCTCTGTCTTCACTTCCAACTCTCCTCAATTAAATCTGCAAATCAGGGACAGATTTTAGAAATATCTGCTTTCCATCTAAAACCTGTTTCTGTTAGTAGCAGATCTGATGGATAGAAGCTATCAGCCATCAACCATACAGGACTTCAGATCGGTCGGGTCCTGCTGGAGTCTAGCTCTATTTCTATTCAAACTTAGCATAAGGATACCTGAGGAGGAGTCCTCAGGGGGAACTGATCAGTCTGATTCTGTTCATGATGGGCCAAACCAGAGAAACAGGACTACACTGGAAAACAGGCCAAGCTCCAACATCTAGAAACAAAGGTGTTGATGGCAGCAGCACAGCTGATATTTCTCTCCAGGATGGAGTCACAGCCAAACAGGAACAGACCAGATGATGCTACTATGAGAAAAAGCAGAGAGAGCAGAACGTTAGAGATTGAACTAACAGATTCTGCAGAGTGGGAGAATAGAGATAGAATGAAGCAGAATGATGAAAAAGGGGTCCCTATGTCCTCCAGCAGTCTAAGCCTATAGCAGCATAACTATAGAGATAGCTCAGGATAACCTGAGCCACTCTAACTAGAAGCTTTATCAAAAAGGAAAGTTTTAAGCCTTGCCTTAAAAGTAGAGCCTCACGGACTAAAACTGGTAGTTGGTTCCACAGGAGAGGAGCCTGAGAACTAAAAGATCTGCCTCCCATTCTACTTTTAGAAATTCTAGGAACCACTTGTAAACCTGCAGATTGATTTATATGTGAGAAGGAGGATTTTAAATTCTATTCTGGATTTAACAGGAAGCCAATGAAGAGAAGCCAGGATAGGAGAGATATGATCTCTCTTTTTCATTTTCATCAGAACTCTGGCTGCAGCATTTTGGATCAGCTGAAGGCTTTTAACTACAGTTTGTGGACTTCCTGATAGTAAAGAATTACAATAGTCCAGCCTTGAAGTAACAAATGCATGGACTAGTTTCTCAGCATCACCCCTGGACAGGAGATTTCTCATTTTTAAGATACATTGTTTCTTTAATTCCTCCCAGTAATCCCAGTAAACCAGAAGAGATTTTTATAAATAACGATAAAATCCTATACTGTAAAATATTTTCAAACTAGATAGATTCCAAAGGGAAAGAGGAGAGGAGTCCCCAATAATAACATTTTGGCATCAATCATATACTGGCTATGGGAGGCTGGTTAAACTTTCCTCTGATTACAATCATCTCATTAAAACAGAAGAGGGGTTAAATCTCAAAGGAAAACTTTCCCTGAATATCTATTAATATCTATTGTCTATTACTTTGGCTTTCCTAGATAAGCTGCTTTATGTAGAAGAGATTTTCTCTGTCCTGCTCCAACAGTTGAATCCCTTTATTTGCTGCTTTGTCTACATTTAATTCATTATTGTTTTTATGTTTTTCCAGCGGAAATACACGACCAACCCTATGGCCATGGCCAGAGTGATCTCCACCTGCCTTAGGGAGGAGCGGCGGATCCTGTCCAGCACCTGCACGCAGGAACAGGTGTGTCTGCTGGGAACAGGAAGTCTCTCTACTCCTTTATTTACAGCAGCAGCTTGTGAACCAGGAAGGAAGACGCTGCTGTGGCATTTCTCCTTAATACCAACAACCTTTTCAGCACTTTAAGTCTCATAGCAACAAGGAACTAGATGATATGGTTTAACTGTTTTGTAGTTTGAATATATAAAAAAGTGGCATTTAAATTAAGATCTCAATTTATTGTGAAATATATTTTAAAACTCCTCCAGTTGATGTGAAAGTTCAGAAAATCCTTTTAACATTTCTGATCCTGTTTGGTTTCTTACATCCCAATATGGCTGCCAAACACCCAGCATCAAACGGACACAGAGAGCAGCTGAAGGAAATTAAATTTATTAATCTGCATGTAAAGGGTGTCTGTGTCAAACACTGAGATCAAGATAAACACAATAGATTACATTTTGTTGTCAATACACTGTCACAAGGACAAAGCAACAAAGTGCTTTACAGTAAATAACCATTTACTGACATGGAGTATAAATGATTTATATAAAGAGAATAATTGTAAGAGGCAATAAAATTAATATGGACACTAAACACTGGTTATACAGGAAAGTTAGGAAATGGATTTTATATCTATTTATATTAGTGGGTTTATAATACAGGATAAATAATGACAGATAATAGCAGATAAAAGATTTACAGACGCTATAGTTGAGACGGGGGGGGCTACAGTCCTTATAGGTTAGGGTTAGGGGGGGCTACAGTCCTTATAGGTTAGGGTTAGGGGGGGCTACAGTCCTTATAGGTTAGGGTTAGGGGGGGCTACAGTCCTTATAGGTGGTCTTATGAGGCGTTCAGGACCATGACAGCTAGAAGCTGTTCTGGTACCTGCTGGTTCTAGTCTGTAGGTTTCTGTAGTGCCCCCCAGAGGGCAGCAGTGAGCAGAGTGTCTCTGCAGGGTAGGGGGGTCCTTGGTTATTTTCCGGCCCGTTTCAGATGCTGCTTCCTGTAGATGTCCTTGATGGCAGGGAGCGTTGCCCTGGTGACGGGCTGGGCCGTTTTCACCACCCTCTCCAACGAGGCACAGCAGCTCCCATCCCAAACTGTGATACCGATGGTGAGGATGCTCTCCATGGTCCAGCGGTGGAAGTTGGTGAGGATCTCTGAGGACAGATGGTATTTCTTCAGGGTCCTCATAAACAAGAGGCACTGGTGCACCCTCTTAATGAGTTTGGAGCAGCTGGTGGTCCCAGTCAGGTCCTTGGAGATGTGGACTCCCAGGAACAGTCTGTCCACACGCTCCACCACCGTCCCATTGATGTGGATCAGTGTTCCTCCTGAAGATCAAAATGAGCTCCTTCATCTATCATCTACTCAGTGTTCAGCTGCAGGTTGTTTGTGTCACTCAGCCAGACGGTTCACCTCCTCCCTGTAGGCGGACTCATCGTTGTCTCTGTAAGGCTGATCACCATGGTGTTGTCTGCAAATGTGATGATGGAGTTAGAGCCATGGATGGGTCTGTAGTCATGGGTGAGGAGGGAGTAGATGAAAGGACTCATCACGCAGCTCAACAGTGTTTATAGTGATGGTGGATGACGAGTGGTTGTCCAGTCGGAAATGTTGAGGGTGATTGGTCAGGAAGTCGAGGGCTGTGAGTTTGGTAATGAGTTTTGATGGGATAACAGTGTTAAATGCTGAACTAAAGTCTATGAACAGCATTCTGGAGTGTTTCTACTTTCCAGATGTAAAAGGATGGATGGAGTTTGCATCCACTGTGGGGGGGTGGGGCGGGGGTTGGGAGGGGGACGGGTGGGGGGGGGGGTCTGCTGCTCAAAGAACTCGGTGATGATGGGGGTGAGGGCTACCTGTCAGTAATTATTGAGTCTGGATGGGTTGTAGTTCTTGGGGGTCGGGACAATGCAGGTAAACTTGAAGCAGGTCGGGACCCCAGCATGTGCCAGGGACAGGATGAAGATGTCCATTAGCACTCCTGTCCCCTATCCACAGCACACTCTGAGGACAAGTCCAGGGCTGCCTTCAGGACCCGCAGCCTTGTGGGCTTTAATCCTGCCCAGAACCACTTCTAGGTCAGTGGCTGGTGGTCTGGGCTAATGGCTACCTTGGTTGCAGCTGTAGTGCTCCCTCTCTCAAAACAAGTTGTTGAGGAAGGAGACATCAGAGGAGGCAGTGGAGGTGTTGGTGGTCCTGTAGTCTGTTACAAACTGAAGCCCTTGCCAAATAGGTTGGGGGTCTGAGGGATTGCTGAAGAGTCAATGAGTCGATGCAATCAGCTGGTTTTCCTTAGACAGAAAACTTTGAATCAATCTGACTGGATGATCTGGTTGAACTGGAAAGTGACCTGAGATGACATGATGTGAATTGGCGCTATAGAAATAAACTGAACTGAATACAGAGAGAATGGGAGATCAGTCATTTTTCAACATGATGTGCAGCCTAACTATGGCAGACCCTAAAGCTCTTCCTCTTTATATTCTAATCTTCTCAGTGCAGTGAGAATAAGAAAAATGTGAATTATCATTGAAGATAACTGAACATTTTGAACAGGGAGCACTGGAGCAATCATTGCAGGACTCCGTGGCCTTTGAGAGACAAAAGAATATGGACAACAGAGTGGGCATCATCAGGAATAGTGTCCAGGTAACTAGAAACATCTTCATTGTTGATGCAGATCAGGTCTAATTCATGTGTTTTAAAAATGATCAAATGTTTGTTTGTAGCTTATGGACCAAGCAGTGAAAAACATTGAGGACATGCAGGATGACTTTGATTTCTGTTACAAGACATTACAGTCACGGGGTGAGAACTTCACTGCTTCAATGATTGACCTGAACTGAATCAGGCTTCAGGATCTGGACAGTAAAAAAAAAAACCTGTATGGTCATTTTTAATGCATGTTTCAGAATCAGCAGATAGAACCTCTGATATGATAAAACAGGGGATAACAAGACTACAGGAAATGCTCAACAGGCTTGACTTCAAAAGGAAGGTGTGTGTTAGCGAAGCACAATCTTTATAGATAAAGACTTGTTTCTGAATCAAAGAAATTCAATATCCTTAATTCTTACATTACTTTTTAGGAGATTCTGTCAAAGATGGACGTGGTGATCAAAGAGATTGATGACCTGATGACCTCTCAGCTCAGACCTGAGCTAATGGACTGGAAACGCAGGCAGCAGATTGCTGCCATCGGTGGCCCCATGCTTACTGGGCTGGAGCAGCTGCAAAGTTGGTATGCAACTGCTGCTGTGTGGAGCTGGTTGACAGTTGCCTTTTGTATCTATGCTTCTTTTTCTATGTCTGCTTCTGTCTCCTTGAACCCCAGTGGGCCTCAGCAGATGGCCGCTCACACTGAGCCTGGTTCTGCTGGAGGTTTCTTCCTGTTCAAAGGGAGTTTTTCCTCTCCACTGTCGCTACAAGCATGCTTAGTGTGAGGGATTGCTGAAGAGTCAATGAGTCGATGCAATCAGCTGGTTTTCCTTAGATAGAAAACTTTGAATCAATCTGACTGGATGATCTGGTGAACTGGAAAGTGACCTGAGATGACATGATGTGAATTGGAGCTATAGAAATAAACTGAATAGAATTTAACTGACAGGAGATCAGACCTGAGCAGATGATTGAGGAAGGCAGGAAAGTCAGGATGCACCTAAATGCACCATAGCTATCTGACACTCGTGAATGCATGACACTGGTCTGTGAACGCTGTGCTGTGTAGAAGCGTGTTTGATTTTCCGCTTAAGACAAACTTTTGGAGTTTCCAAACTCACGTCGGCATCACTGTTTATTGTTGTGTGTGAATAAAAAGAGATCAGTCGTACCTCGGACAAAATCTTTGGATTGAATGTTGTTCATTAAACACCCGTACTTTTGTAAATGAATCTGCCAAATGACCACAGTTTTTTTTCCCACGAGAGGAATATTTAAACGTTTTTATATCATCAATATAACAACAAGTAGCTCCATTGGACATATTTTAATCCGTTTTCCTCGTCGATAGTCGCCATTGTACAGAGCGAGGCGCGCTCCCGCAACTGGGTATAGATATCTCGGCAGGCATGCACTTTTCGGCATAACACCAGACCGCGGTCCGCTAATCCGTGACCTCTGCATTAGACCGAAGCCAAGAGTAACGAGTAACGGTTGTTTATAAATGTAAGGAATAGAAAGTACAAATACTTGCGTGAAAATGTAATAAGTAGAAATCAGAAGTAGGAGGAAAAATAAGTAATGGAGTAAAGTATAGATACCTAAAAAGTGTACGAAAGTACAGTAACAAAGTATTTGTACTGCATTACTTGACACCTCTGGTCCTGTCAGCCTCAGAAACACGCTGCATGTTGGTATGACTTCAGCAGGAAACGTGACTCTGTTAGAATTCACATTTATTGTCACTACACTTTCACAAGTACAAAGCAACAAAATTCACTTTCTGCATTTAACCCCTCCCCTTGGGGAGCAGTGGGCTGCCATTGTGCAGCGCCCAAGGCGCAGTGTGGAGTTAAGGGTCTTGCTCAGGTACCCAGAGTGGCAGTCTGTGGGAGTTGGGCTTGAACTCCGGGACCCATTTGCAATGCCCTAACCACTAGGCTGACTAGTGGATGACTAGTGACAATGCCCTAGGCACTAGGCCCGGCTAGTGGACCTAATGGTTAGGCCATTGTCACTAGTCATCCACTAGTCGGCCTAGTGGTTAGGGTATTGTCACTAGTCATCCACTAGTGGACCTAGTGGTTAGACCATTGTCACTAGTCATCCACTAGTCAGCCTAGTGGTTAGGCCATTGTCACAAGTCATCCACTAGTCAGCCTAGTGGTTAGGGCATTGTCACTAGTCATCCACTAGTCAGCCTAGTGGTTAGACCATTGTCACTAGTCATCCACTAGTGGACCTAGTGGTTAGACCATTGTCACTAGTCATCCACTAGTCAGCCTAGTGGTTAGGCCATTGTCACTAGTCATCCACGAGTCAGCCTAGTGGTTAGGCCATTGTCACTAGTCATCCACTAGTCGGCCTAGTGGTTAGGGCATTGTCACTAGTCATCCACGAGTCAGCCTATTGGTTAGGCCATTGTCACTAGTCATCCACTAGTCGGCCTAGTGGTTAGGGCATTGTCACTAGTCATCCACTAGTCAGCCTAGTGGTTAGACCATTGTCACTAGTCATCAGTGATGGGACTAACGGTTAGGGTATTGTCACTAGTCATCCACTAGTGGACCTAGTGGTTAGACCATTGTCACTAGTCATCCACTAGTCAGCCTAGTGGTTAGGCCATTGTCACAAGTCATCCACTAGTCAGGGGTGCACATCACGGACAACCTCACCTGGACTGTAAACACTTCATCTCTAGTGAAGAGGGCACAGAAGCGCTTGTACTTTCTGCGGAGGATGAGGAGAGCCCGCCTGCCCCCGCCCATCCTCACAACCTTCTACAGAAGCACCATAGAGAGCGTTCTGACCAGCTGTCTCTCTCTGTGGTGTGGAGGCTGCAGAGCTTCTGACTGGAAGAATGTGAGGAGGGTGGTGAGGACAGCGGAAGGAATCATTGGGGCTCCTCTTCCCTCCATTAAGGACATTTCATCACAGCGCTGTGTGTCCCGAGCCCGTAATATCATCAAAGACCCCTCACACCCCCACCATGGACTGTTCTCCCTGCTGCCCTCTGGAAAGAGGTTCCGCAGCATCCGCTGCAGATCCACCAGGTTGTGCAACAGCTTCTTCCCCACTGCCATCAGACTGTTGAACCTTTGATCCACAATCCGAACTCTGCACCTATTGCACATTATCGGGCATCAAATGCTGCTGAACTTTTAACTTTTAGCCCTTTAAATTGTTCATCTCATTGTATTTTTCAATAACGCATTTTTTGCACAAATGCCATTTTGCACTGAACCACTGCAACTTGCACACTGTCTCTTATCCTCTGCACTGTTCACACTTTGACCACTGCTGCACTTTTTGTATTTTTCTATAACTCGTGCCATTTGAAATATCAATGCAACGTTCATAAGCTGTATGTAACGCAATTTCGTTCTGTATGCACCCTGTGCATACAAAATGACAAATAAAGAAGTCTAAGTCTAAGTCTAAGTCTAAGTCAGCCTAGTGGTTAGGGCATTGTCACTAGTCATCCACTAGTCAGCCTAGTGGTTAGACCATTGTCACTAGTCATCCACTAGTGGACCTAGTGGTTAGACCATTGTCACTAGTCATCCACTAGTCAGCCTAGTGGTTAGGCCATTGTCACAAGTCATCCACTAGTCAGCCTAGTGGTTAGGGCATTGTCACTAGTCATCCACTAGTCAGCCTAGTGGTTAGACCATTGTCACTAGTCATCCACTAGTGGACCTAGTGGTTAGACCATTGTCACTAGTCATCCACTAGTCAGTCTAGTGGTTAGGCCATTGTCACAAGTCATCAGTGATGGGACTAACGGCGTTGAAAGTAACGGCGTTATTAACGCCGTTACCTTGTTTTAGTAACGAGTAATCTAACTAATTACTTTGACTGTAACTATAACGCAGTTACCATTGCAGACTCCCCGTTACTGTGCGTTACTCAGGTCGCACAATGAACCTTTTTTCATGATATGACTCGTGCGCAGCTGCGTGAAGCTGACACCCCACCCACGTCAAAAAAATCTGCAAATAGACTGAATGGTTAGTGCAACGTTAGTGAAGATTTGTGCAGAAAAAAATATTGTTTGTGCTACTTTTGTTTAAGAGATATTAAAGATTATTTTTTAGGTCATCCAGAGGTGTGCGCCTTGTCATGAGAGAGGGGAGGATGAGAATGGCTGATGTATAGTGAGATTCCGTCTGTCAGTTGGGTAGGTGGGTGTTTCTGCTGGCGGGTGTTAACGTACAGCACACACAGAGAGATGGAGAGTGAGGATGACTCCAGCAGCAAAACAGCGTTTTCCACATGGAAATACCGGTGTTACGTCAAGCTGCGTTTCCCCATCAGATACGGTTTCCCCTGCATCTCCGCACAGCGCAGGCGGCATGAGTCACCGCGCAAGCGACAGGAAACGCGCATGCTCGCTAAAGGCGCGCACCAGTCGCCCTGTGCTCGCGCCACAGGAGAACTATGGAGAGCGTGAACGATCAAATGATAGCCTATATGAAGAAAGGGAGAAATCTGGATGGATGGATGGATGGATGTATGGATGGATGGATACTCTGCCTTCTCAACCTACTGTATTTTTTATTTTAAACGTTATTTGATGGCCTTTGTGGCAGGGATGGAGATCCATATTTTATGTCACACACAGAGTATAGATCTAGATAGATAGATAGATAGATGTTGCAGTATCTATAACAACCCAAACACACAGGGTTTCAGAATTAGACATCCCCAGTTATTAATTTCATATACTCACCAGATCTGAACGCCCTGTTAAAAAACTTCACATCGCGTTCCCCCCCTGACGTCATTTACGTTGAGTTGCAATAAATGCAAAACTCTCTGCAGGTTCTTGTCTTTGTCGTCTGCTCTATTCAGCTGGCTTTGGAAACACACAGCGAGAAGGTGGGGGCTGGGTGGGGAGGGTTACGGGGGCGAGAAACGCAAAAGTAACGCAATAGTTACTTTTACTAGTAACTAGTTACTTTTATTGTGGAGTAACTCAGTTAGTAACTCAGTTACTTTTTGGGAGAAGTAACTAGTAACTATAACTAATTACTTTTTCAAAGTAACGCGCCCAACACTGCTAGTCATCCACTAGTCGGCCTAGTGGTTAGACCATTGTCATTAGTCATCCACTAGTCGGCTTAGTGGTTAGGCCATTGTCACTAGTCATCCACTAGTTGGCCTAGTGGTTAGGGCATTGTCACTAGTCATCCAATAGTTGGCCTAGTGGTTAGGCCATTGTCACTAGTCATCCACTAGTTGGCCTAGTGGTTAGGGCATTGTCACTAGTCATCTACTAGTCAGCCTAGTGGTTAGGGCATTGTCACTAGTCATCCACTAGTCAGCCTAGTGGTTAGGGCATTGTCACTAGTCATCCACTAGTCGGCCTAGTGGTTAGGGCATTGTCACTAGTCATCCACTAGTCAGCCTAGTGGTTAGGGCATTGTCACTAGTCATCCACTAGTCGGCCTAGTGGTTAGGGCCTTGTCACTACTCATCCACTAGTCGGCCTAGTGGTTAGGGCCTTGTCACTACTCATCCACTAGTCGGCCTAGTGGTTAGGGCCTTGTCACTACTCATCCACTAGTCGGCCTAGTGGTTAGGGCATTGTCACTAGTCATCCACTAGTCGGCCTAGTGGTTAGGGCCTTGTCACTACTCATCCACTAGTCGGCCTAGTGGTTAGGGCCTTGTCACTACTCATCCACCAGTCGGCCTAGTGGTTAGGGCATTTTCACTAGTCATCCACTAGTCGGCCTAGTGGTTAGTGGATGCATTCAGAGGATCGCTGATTTCATCTGAAAACCTTGTGCAAACTTTCTCTTCTCTCAGGTTTACTCTGACAGCACAGAGCCTCTTCCAGATCAAGCGGCAGTTGGACAAACTGGGGGAACTGGTTGTGAAAGTTACATATGAGAGTGACCCAATCCCACTACAAAAACCTCAGATGGAGGAACGAGTTAAATACCTTATCTACCATCTCATCAAGAGGTATAGCAATGGCTAATTGAAGCCTGTACTAACATGGATTAGGTTTAGATAATGATATTAGTTACATCTTTTCTACCGAATGATTCACAGAAATGTTTTTTTTATTTCTAATTTGTATTTCTTTGCAGACAGAAAAGCTAAATATAGTATATAAAATATAGTTGAGATGCAGGGAAACTGTTTTTAAACCATTTTAGAATTAAAAACACATAGAATGAGAAATATTTTGTCTTCCTGCAACTTCTGTGTATTTGGTTTGTTTTTAGCTCGTTTGTGGTGGAGAAGCAGCCCTGCATGCCCACCCATCCACAGAAACCTCTCATCATCAAGACCGGAGTGCAGTTCACCACTAAAGTCAGGTATCTGGACTCTTTCTCTTCCTTCACATTTTCTAACAAGCTCAATTATTTCTGCTATTTCATTTCTTTTCCTTGTGATTTCTTTCAGACTTTTGGTCAAACTCCCTGAAGTGGATTATCAACTAAAAGTTAAAACGACATTTGACAAGTAAATAACCACAGGCTGGTCTCTCAGTATTTTCTATGTGATTTAATCTGAGGACTAATTTGTATGTTCTTGTGTCTGTAGAGACCTCCCCCCTGGCAGAGTGTGAGTACAAACCTCTTAATCTTTAGTGTGTTGCTGCAGGAAGCATCCAAACACACCTGATATTGAAGGATCTCTGTGATTCCTGCTGCTTGTTATCAGACGTATATTTGTGTGATAAACTAATTGTACGCATCACAGAAATGTCATGTTCTATTTCCCCGAACCTGTTCATACAGCCAAGCTGTTTGTTTAAAAATCCATCATTACAGAAAGGCTGCACTGGGCATACAGGTGTTAGTTAGAACAACGCTGAGGTGGACAGAGATCAGCCATGACCTCAGAGAACCTAGCTAGGACGCAATGACATCTCCAAACATCATAACATCTCAGGCAGCTGCTCATCTTTCCAGGAGAAGTGAAGCATGAACTTTGGGAACTACCACTCTAGCTGTGCTTCTCTTCCTTATGGGGTTCCACAGGGTTCAGTGTTAGGACCCCTTCTCTTTTCCTTTTACTTGCTGCCTCTGAGGTCCATTCTGAGAATACAGAATTAGAAATCAGAAATACTTAAATAATACACAGCATCTCTTGCCCTTTCTGTACTGATGATAGTCAGATATATGTGCCTGTTAAAAAGAAAATTCCTTCTGCCTCGCACCACTGCAGGCATGCCGTAAGGACATTAACGCCTAGTTGGCTCTGAACTTTTTATATCTTAACAAGGAAAAACTGAAGCTATGGTGTTTGGTACGGAAGCTCAGTGGAGACACAGCTAATTCCCCTTACCTAAGTGGGGGAGAGGTACCCTAACACCCCCCCCCCCATTAGACCTCTTCAGTGTCTCTTTTTAAAACTCATCTGAAAACCTATTTTCACACAGCATGACACTTTTTTTTTGTTTTTTATTAAGAAATACATGAACAGTGGCCTAGTCAAAACTCAGACCTTGACCTGATAAAATTCTGTGATGGAACCAAGATCCAAAAGGACGGAAGAAGGGTTTGGCTGTTGTTGGTAGATCTTCAATCATCAGCTGCATCCTGGGGAGGAGATAATAATAATAATAAAAATGAACTTTATTGATCTCACATTGTAGAAATTTCCTCTCTGCATTTAACCCATCCTCTTGGGGAGCAGAGGGCTGCCATTGTGTGGCGCCCAGGGAGCAGTGTGGGGTTAAGGGTCTTGCTCAGGGACCCAGAGTGGCAGGCTGTGGGAGTTGGGCTCGAACTCAGAACCTCAGGATTCAAAGCCCTGTGGCCTAAGCACTAGGCTGCCCCTCCCCTTATTAAAATACTCCCCTTATTAAGATACCTGCTAAGCAAAGTTCTGAAAACACATCGGGTGCATCTTTGTCTCTCCTCAGAAGTCGACAGTTTTTCATCCTCACAAACAACACTAAAGTGATGGACATTGAGGATTACTCAAACGGCTGCCTCTCCGTGGAGTTCAGACACTTGGTAGGAAAGTGTTCCACTGACTTCTGGACCAAATGTTCGCCCAGCTTCTGGAGGTTAACTGAGTTTGTGTTTTACAGCAGCTGAAAGAGAAGAAATACTCCAATGGCACCAAGGGAAACGAGGTAATGGGAGGACTGTTTGATTATGTCTGTTAGAGGTGGATGATCTTCTTTGGGCTTCAGGTCTCAGGGGAACATCTGATCTATCCGTGGTCCCACATGAAGACCTCAGTGTGGTGCTCGTCTCCTCTTGCTGTGCACTTCTGGTGTTTCTGTATCCAGTTAGCTAAAGTCCTCTCATCATATACTTGAAAATGAGCGGCATGTGTCTGGGAGCTTCCTCCATGCCATAGTGGAACAGCAGGACGTTCTGTGCATGTACAGTTGGGCGTCTCTTTCCTTCATTTCCAAAAGAATGGTCCACTGCACCTTTAAGACTGAGTCCCGTTTGATCAGGCAAACTCAGGCGCTGATGCATTCTGCATTTCTCTTTGCAGGGTCTGCTGTCTGTGACAGAAGAACTTCACTCGTTGAGTTTCGAGGCCTGCTTCACGGTGCAGGGCCTCACCATCGACCTGGAGGTCAGCAGAGGGGCAGGCTGTCTTTGTCCTGTTGGGCTCTTCTTGTTTTTCTTCATCAATGCTTCATAATGTCGTTCTCCAGACGTGCTCCCTGCCTTTAGTGGTGATTTCCAATGTGAGCCAGCTGCCAGGCGGCTGGGCCTCCGTCATGTGGTACAACCTCCTGACCGACGAGCCCAGGGTGACTTTTAACACTTTATTTCAACGTTTAGAATCAGTCGCTCTAATTCATAAATTTAGGTTATTGAATAAAATAATATTATAAGGACTAATTTGTAGAAATTTTATTTGATTTATATTATTTTAGAAATAACTTGAAAATTATGTTTTTTACTCTTTATTACTCGTTTTACTTTAAAACTTATCCTGCTCACTTTCAGGCTTGTCCTGGTTGGATATGATGTTTGTTTCCAATAGAATGTCCCTCATTGTAACATCTAGGATTCATAATCACCTTCATCATGTTTATCTTCTAATTCCCCACAGAACCTGGGCTTCTTCGGGAACCCGACACGGGCCAGCTGGAGCCAGCTCTCTGAGATGCTCAGCTGGCAGTTTTCCACCTTCGCTGGTCGAGGCCTCAACAAAGAGCAGCTGGATATGCTGGGAGAAAAACTGCTGGGTGAGAATCTCAGTGGATGAAACAGGTTATGTTGACAGTTTGAAGCTAAGTATGTTTTACAGTGTTTTGCCCTTGACCAAAATCTAATAAAAATAAAATTAACTCTAATTAGGGAAAAAGTTAAAATGATTTAATGTGGTCTGTTTAACATAAGATCGCTTTCCTCTAAAAGTCTACTAGTTAATGACTTGATTTGTGATAATCACATTGACTTGTGTTGCCTTACAGAAACCTGGCTGCAGCAAGAGGATTATGTGAGCATAAACGAGGCAACTCCTTCAAGCTATTTAAATTTTCACATCCCCAGAAGTTCTGGGCGAGGAGGAGGAGTAGCAACAATCTTTCAGTCTGACTTAATTCAATTCAATTCAATTCAATTGATTTTATTTATATAGCGCCAAATTCACAACACATGTCATCTCAAGGCACTTTACAGTTCAACCAGATCATACAGTAAAATTGATACAAAGTTTTCTATCTAAGGAAAACCAGTTGATTGCATTGACTCATTGACTCAAATACAATCCCTCACACTAAGCATGCTTGTAGCGACAGTGGAGAGGAAAAACTCCCTTTTAACAGGAAGAAACCTCAAGCAGAACCAGGCTCAGTGTGAGCGGCCATCTGCCGAGACCGACTGGGGTTCAAGGAGACAGAAGCAGAGATACAAAAAGCAGCTGTAAAAGGCGGCCCCGTCCAGGAAACACACAGCCAGGCAAACGAGCTCCAAGGCAGCTCCCATGCCAGAGGATGAAGAGAGCACATCCACCCAGCCACGGTGAGAGAAACAGGACCACACTGGAAAACAGGCCGATCTCCAACATCTATAAACAAGGGTGTTGATGGAAGCAGCACAGCTGATGTTTCTTTCCTGGATGACGTCACAGCCAAACAGGAACAGATGAGGCAAAGCTACTCTGAGGAAAAGCAGAGAGAGCAGAAGGTTAGAGATTGAACTAACAGATTCTACAGAATAGGAGAACAGAGAGAGAATGAAGCAGAATGATGAAAAAGGGGTCCCTATGTCCTCCAGCAGTCTAAGCCTATAGCAGCAGAACTATAGAGATAGCTCAGGATAACCTGAGCCACTCTAACTAGAAGCTTTATCAAAAAGGAAAGTTTTAAGCCTAGCCTTAAAAGTAGACAGGGTGTCTGCCTCACGGACTAAAACTGGTAGTTGGTTCCACAGGAGAGGAGCCTGATAACTAAAAGATCTGCCTCCCATTCTACTTTTAGAAATTCTAGGAACCACTAGTAAACCTGCAGACTGAGAGCGAAGTGCTCTGTTAGGAACATAAGGAACAATCAGATCTCTGATATCAGATGGAGCTTGGCCATTTAAGGCTTTAAATGTGAGAAGGAGGATTTTAAATTCTATTCTTGATTTAACAGGAAGCCAATGAAGAGAAGCCAGGATAGGAGAGATATGATCTCTCTTTTTCATTTTCATCAGAACTCTGGCTTCAGCATTTTGGATCAGCTGAAGGCTTTTAACTACAGTTTGTGGACTTCCTGATAGTAAAGAATTACAATAGTCCAGCCTTGAAGTAACAAATGCATGGACTAGTTTCTCAGCATCACCCCTGGACAGGAGATTGCTCATTTCTGCAATGTTCCTCAGAATAGAGCTCCTCAGCTCTATTCTCCCACTCTGCAGAATCTGTTAGTTCAATCTCTAACGTTCTGCTCTCTCTGCTTTTTCTCATAGTAGCTTCATCTGGTCTGTTCCTGTTTGGCTGTGACTCCATCCTGGAGAGAAATATCAGCTGTGCTGCTGCAATCAACACCTTTGTTTCTAGATGTTGGAGATTTGCCTGTTTTCCACTGTAGTCCTGTTTCTCTGACAGTGCCTTTTTGTATCTCTGCTTCTGTCTCCTTGAACCCCAGTGGGCCTCAGCAGATGGCCGCTCACACTGAGCCTGGTTCTGCTGGAGGTTTCTTCCTGTTAAAGGGGAGTTTTTCCTCTCCACTGTTGCTACAAGCATGCTTAGTGTTAGGGCAGGCTCAGACTGGGAACAATTTTCAGCCCTGGCATTTTTCCATCTACATCAGCCCACTTATGGAATATTTGTTGCAAGGATTTCACAGTTTAAAGAAATGGAAAATGACACCATATGCCAACCATCACAAGTATGTGCATGAAAAGGAAGGACTGCATGCATCATTTAGGTAGTTTACTTTTTTGTCATATTTTGAACGTGTGACTTAATGGGCGCAATAACTGAGACAGTTGGTATCTCAACCCTAAACGAACTGACACCCTCCTCCTGGTTTCAGCTCCTTATGAAGGCTGGTAATTAGCTCTGATGGAACACACCTGCCCATCCAGAGGGAGAGAAAGAAAAACAGACTTACACCTAGACCACAGAGTATGACAATGGTATTACTTCTTGAGCTCCTTGAGTTGTTTACTGTCACAGGTAGGTGCTTCGGTCCGACAGCAAGTGGTGGGGCCGATATGATTTAAGGAGGGCCGGCCCTCGCACGCTGAAATTAGGACCGGCCCACCAGGAAAATGCCCGCTATCACAGATTAGCAGTCCGAGCCTGTGTGAAGGATTGCTGAAGGGTCAATGAGTCGATGCAATCAGCTGGTTTTCCTTAGAGAGAAACTTTGAACCATTTTGACTGGATGATCTGGTAGAAGTGTCTCTATAAAGTGACCTGAGATGACATCATGTGAATTGGAGCTTTATAAATAAACTGAATAATTCATTTCTTTGCAGATGACTAGCCTAGTAAACTAGCCCCACACGCTAGTTTAGTCTAATAGTTAGTTAATCAGGCTAGCAGGCGACATTATCTAATTCTCCAGAGACCCAATGGAAACAATCAACTAATTTAATAAAAAAAAAACAGGAAAACCACAGAGAACATAAAAAATATGCTTCTTCTTAATCCATCAGCTTTACTTTCAGCTTAACTAATACCTGTCAGGATTAGGTTGAGGTTTGAGGACCCAAATGCAGAGGCTGGGAGGCAGAGGTGAGTTTGATGATTTAATGAACTGTTTACAGACAGCTGAGGCAGGAACCCAAAAAGTCCAAAAATCAAACGTGAAAAAAAGTCAAACAAACCAAAAACCATGGAGAAATCAGGGGAAAAACAATCACGACGAGGAAGACCCAGAGAGACGGAGTTGCAGGAAGTTAGACGGGGAACCAGCACTGAGGAACTGCATAATGAGTGTATTTATGGGCGACTGAGAAAAGAGAGGACTAACAAGCAGATTGGGAGCAGGTGTGAACAGAGCAGACAGGAAAGGAGCTAGGGAAAAGGAGAACACAAGAGGGCAGCAGAGGAAAACAAATAAAAACCTAAACAATAACCAGAAAACACAACAAAATAAAAATTAAACCACTAAAACTAGTAAACATGGAGCAAAGTAAAACAGAATACTAAAAAGAAAACATAACAGAACCAAGACTGTGACAATACCGAGGAAATCTGAACTGATGTTTTCATAAAGGAGCAGCTTTTAAATACATCAGCTGCTATGGCTTCAACATTTCTGTTACCATGTGTGTCTGCAGGCCAGCTTGTCTCATGTGGGGACTATCAGGTTTCCTGGTCCAAGTTCGCTAAGGTAAGTGACCTGATGGAGCGCCGCATTGACCTCAGCGCTGCTAAGCCAAACGGTTTTCAGCGGAAATGCAAAAGTTGTGGCTTTCATGTTGTCGGGCATCATGGCTACAATGATCCCTGTTTAAATATAAATCTATATAAATACACATTTAAACATCCTGTGCAATAACCCTGTATAATAATCCTGCTATTAAAAAAAACTTGTCCAATGTGGATGCACCGTTTATTCTGTATGTATCCCATCATGCACCTTTTCTTCCTTTGGCTCCTTCTTCTTCTGCTTTGACTACTTGAGCTGATGTAACGAGTAAATTTCTCCACTGTGAGATCAATCAATCAATCAATCAATTCCATGTCTGCTTCCCTTATAAAGGAGAATATTCCCGGGAAACCCTTCAGCTTCTGGATGTGGCTGGACTCCATCCTGGAACTCATCAAGAAGCACCTGCTGCCAGTTTGGAATGAGAAGTAAGCTAGAACATCTCTAGGTTTCTATTTCTATTACCCATCAGTCTTTGAACTGCTTAAAAAAATAGCAAATAAAAAGCCAGATTTAGGCTGATGAGTGTGTAATAGAGACAGACACGGGAGTGGATTTTCACTCCTGTCCCGTCCCACTCCCACAGAAAAAAATTGTGTCCCGTCCCGATCCCGGGCCAGAGTAGAATTCTAAATCCTGTCCCGTCCCACTCCTGGAGAAATTACTCCCACTCCCATCCCGCTCCCATTCAGAATGACTCCCGCTCCCGCACCACTCCCATTCTGTTTTTTTTTTTTAGCGCGGGTGAAAAACTAAGAGCAGAAGCACTGTTGGTTTTTGGGTCATGTAGTTTTTTTGACTCGCATTATAGTGTAGGCTTCACGGAAAAAAAATACAAAATGGCGGCGCCAGTACTGGATTTTTTTTCTTTCTATTTAATTTTATTTTTTGGCATCGATCCTAGTTTTTTTTTTGTTACTATTGGTTTGCTCCCGCTCCCGTCTGCTCCCGTTAATGTTTAATCCTGTACCGTCCCAATCACGTGATCGTTACTAATACTGACTCCCATCCCACGGGAATCCCGTGACCCGTGGAATTCCTGAAAAAATGTCAGTCTCTAGTGTATAACTGGGTCAGTCCTCAGGCTTGGGTTTTAATCAGACTTTACTGACCGCTGAGGTATAAAACAGGTTGAATCCAGATTGTCTCCTAAACCTAAACTGGACCAATGAGCAGTTTAAGATGAGCTTGTTTCCTTCTGCGATATTTGCCTTAAAAAGGTCAAACAGGGGCCATAGCGGTTGAATCTTCCCATGGCTTCAGACCGTCATCATCATGACTGCAGCCATCTGTTGCCATGAAACGTCTCAGTCAGACACACGCCTCCATAGCAACTTCCTGTTCTCCAGCCTCTCACTGCGCTAGCTCTGTGAAAATAGATGCTCAGACAGATAAGGCTCCTACCCCAGGAGCTTTTTGGAGCCGGGGGGCCTCAATAGATCTGTGGTTTAATTACCAATGTCGCTTTATAAACCGTTTTATAAACAGGAACTGTATATTTTCGCTGATGAACTTTCTGTCCAAACTAGTTTTTCCGACTCATCATGAAGCCAATAATTTCTCTAGTTTCCGCCGACAGATCAGAGCAGCTCATCTTGACCGCCGTTTGACCCAGAGTCCAGGTTCTGGTGTTTAACACAGAAAACGCATCATAACCACACCCAGCTGACCCCCCCCCCCCATGCTCTATTCGCACCACCCACTTTGGTAGCGTTGTTCAGAATGGCCCCGTTTTTAGGGAGAGTTACATTTTCAGGTCTTCAACGCTCCATGAATTGTTGTCTTTTTACTTTATATACTTTTACATTTGCACTCAATATGTTCATATGAAATATACTTTTTGTTCTTTTGTTGAAGTAGTCATCAACATTTAGTCGCCTTACAACCAAGAACTTCAGTAGCTTGTGCTGAGATTCAATGTGATGAACAAGGTGCTGCTTCTGTTACTGCAGATCTATGTTTTTAGTCAGGTTAGATGGAGGACATCTGTGATCATCAGTCTTTAGCTCCTAATGCAGACCTTAGATGGATTCAAGGCTTGACTTTGACTAGGCCCTTTTTTTTAATCTAAACCATCCATCGTATCTCTGACTAGATGTTCAGGGAGGCTCTGCATCTGCATGCTGTACATCTGCCACAGTCTCTGGTCTTTGGGTAGTTCTCCAGAACTATCTGGATTTAACTCCATCCATTCCATAGCAAGTGGGACCAGCTTCCCACTGCATGATGCAGCCATTAGAAAGGACCCCAGGCACCAGTTATTGGTGTTTAAGCATTCTTAGGATTTATACCAAAACATCTTTCCTGATCTTCTCAGATCAGAACAGCTTCCCTTCTTCACGGTGAACCATAAACTGCTTCACTTCAGCATTGACGTTCTTCACTTTTATCACTTTATATCTATAATATATCTATATTGCTTCACAATAACCTCTAGTTTATGTTGGTGAGAGTTTGTTGTTGCAATGTGATAAAATGAGAATAACTTTCAGAGGAGTGAATACTTGTAATGGCTGAACTGGTGATCTCTGCCTCAAACATCCTGACCAGTATCCAGGATGCTTTACCTTCTTAAGATGTTGGTCCGCCTTTCTGCAGCACTGATACCGACTCTAATGCCGGAATATTCAGCTGTACTGGGCTTTACCCTGACCCCATCTTCCATCACTTCCTCTGACTCTTTTATCTTCTGTTCAGAGGAAGTTGAGCTTCTTTTAATCTGTTGCAGGTTATTTCTGCTTGTTTTATTGTTCAGGTCTGAACAGAGAAATGACCCAAAAAAAAGCAGCTAACAGTTTTTTCAGGTATCTTGAAGGGCAGAAGGAGAAGCTGATTTTCTTCTGTGTGACTGCAGCTACATCATGGGCTTCGTGAGTAAAGAGATGGAGCGTGCTCTGCTGAAGGACCGGGAGCCGGGGACCTTCCTGTTACGCTTCAGCGAGAGCCACCTGGGAGGAATCACCTTCACCTGGGTGGAGCACAGCGACAGCGGTGAGTTCTTCCATCAGGACTATAGGAAGCTCACAGACCGTCCATTGATTTCCTGATGGCCTTTTATTGGCCTTTGCCACGGTCCTCTCTGAAGCACTTTTTTCTGGACTTGGTTCTTTTTCAGTCCAGTCAGTGTAAATTTGTTTAATAAATATAAATATCAAATTTGGTTAAATATCAAGACCGGCTTTCAATAGTTTCCAAAGGATAGCCTGATGCACAGCTGCATCAGGTAGCAAAGTTTGGTCTGAGGAGTCTAGTTTGATTTCAGCGTTAGCCTCTGACCTGTTCCAGCAGCCCGTTCCTTCATCACGTTAACGGGTATCTTCTGCAACAGGGGACGTAAAGTTCAACTCCGTGGAGCCATACACTAAAAACCGACTGAGCGCTCTGCCTTTTGCTGACATAATCCGTGACTACAAGGTCATTTCAAATGGAGGTGTTCCCGAGAACCCGCTCAAGTTCCTGTACCCAGACATCCCCAAAGACGAGGCCTTCGGACGGCTCTACAACAGTCAGCCTAGCAAAGGTAAGATGCTAACATCTGAGCAAAGAAAAAGGACTAAACACTGAAAAACGAGCCCCACTCTATCATGTAGAACCTTGGCAGTGGTTACCCACCCTGTCCTGCATGTTTTAGGTGCCCCCCCCATCCTTGGCACTAACCTCCCTCCTCTCTGTTCAATTCTCAGTCCATCCATACATCCCATCCACCCTGATCCCCATCTCAGAGCTGCGGTGAGTCCTCAGCAACAACACCTTGACTTTCCTTTCTGCTGCGGTGAAGTGACTGGATGAATGACCTGAATCCATCCTCAAAGCAAAAATGTTTGTTGCTGTAAAAAGACAAATCAAACACTTGAGCTCAGATTAGCTGCACTTTAGCAGGGAAGCTAATTGTAGGTCTGACAAACTGACATTACCTTGATGAACTTTTAATAATAAATGAACTGATCTTGGTGATGGACTTCTGGGAAACCTTGTTATTCATCCAGTCTGCTCTAGTCCCATCGCTCTCTCTTTCTCTGATTCTAGGTCTGAAGCCAGCACCACCCCCCGCTCCTGTCCGTCTCCCGAACCCCCGATGACCCCCGGGGAGTTTGACATGCTCAGTGAACACCTGTGCTTTGACATCGACACCGTGAGTTTCCTGTTCTGAGTCCTTGGAGAACCTACTGGGGGATCCAGGGGACGCCCAGTGCCAGGGTTAGGGTTAGTTAGTATAATAACAAAGGATACACCTTCAGGGAACATTGGTTCATGTGTTCAAAGTTTTAAGTCTTCCATTCTACAATCCCTCTAAAATGTCCCCAGAGCATCAAACTCCTGCAGCTCAGCCTCATCTATGAGCTCCTAACCCTCGGCTATGAGCTCCTAACCCTTGGCTATGAGCTCCTAACCATCGGCTATGAGCTCCTAACCCTCGGCTATGAGCTCCTAACCCTAACCCTCGGCTATGAGCTCCTAACCCTCGGCTATGAGCTCCTAACCCTCGGCTATGAGCTCCTAACCCTCGGCTATGAGCTCCTAACCCTAACCCTCGGCCATGAGCTCCTAACCCTCTGCTATGAGCTCCTAACCCTCGGCTATGAGCTCCTAACCCTCGGCTATGAGCTCCTAACCCTAACCCTCGGCTATGAGCTCCTAACCCTCAGCTATGAGCTCCTAACCCTCGGCTATGAGCTCCTAACCCTCGGCTATGAGCTCCTAACCCTCGGCTATGAGCTCCTAACCCTCGGCTATGAGCTCCTAACCCTCGGCTATTAGCTCCTAACCCTCGGCTATGAGCTCCTAACCCTCGGCTATGAGCTCCTAACCCTCGGCTATTAGCTCCTAACCCTCAGCTATGAGCTCCTAACCCTCGGCTATTAGCTCCTAACCCTCGGCTATGAGCTCCTAACCCTCGGCTATGAGCTCCTAACCCTCGGCTATGAGCTCCTCCTTTGTTGCTTTTATTCCAGCCATCTGCCTTGAGGCTAACTTTATGTCTGCTAACAGTATTAAACACAGCAGGCTGTCATGGTAATGGGGGTTTATTCTGTTTATTCTGCAGGTTTACAGTAAAGACGTTTTCTTAGTTTCATTCATCAGCTCCTTTATATTTACCTAATTTTTAATCAGTTTGCTTTGCTGACTTTATGATGGGATCTTGTTTGGTGCCTGAAGAATCATTTTGCCTTGTTTATTTTCCTCTGCTTTCAGATGAGCTCCCCATATTCAGAGTGAAGTTGGATGACCATATTGATCAACAGTGTTTCCACCATTATGCCATCTCTTCATATATAAATGTTAATTTTTCCCTTAAAAAGAACCAGAACATCTTTAATAAATGTATTTAATGTTTTTTTTTCCCTTCTTATTTTGGGCTCCAAGCTCACCTTCAGATCAATGATTGTCTGTAAAAAAGTATTTTTAAATAAATTCAGAAAAATAAACTAGTTTGCTGTGTTGTACATGTGGGTTATCTCACACCTTCGCCCCCTGCTGGCCACAAAGAACTACTGCCCAGTTTGGAGCTTTTACTTTGGTGACAGCTGGAGAGGAAGTCAGAAGTGAGTCACTCCCATTCTGCTTAAAAATCTCTCATGGGCTGTGTTCGAATTCATGAGCTGGATCCTTCCAAGGACCCGGTCTACCTGGACTGGATCCTCCAAGGACCCGGTCTACCTGGACTGGATCCTTCAAGGACCTGGTCTACCTGGACTGGATCCTTCCAAGTCCGTGAAAATAAGGATATATGAAGAGTTGTGGCTGTGAATTGAACAGGTCTACCCTTCGGCGGGTTTTACCACCGTAGGCTCTGTTGCTTAGCAACCATGACAGTTGACACACAAAGCAGGAAAAGAATGAAAACCGAAGTTTTCAAAACTGTTTGTTTATTTATTTATTTTTTATTGAGTGGAATAAAGGTTCCAACCACCGGGAGCAGGAACAGATAAAATCAAATGTAATGATAGAAACCGTAGTCAGTTAAATAACCTGCTGCTGTCATTTTGCAGATCTCTGATGTTGCTGCTAATTTCAAATATCCATTACTGTAAAAATGTCCATAGCTGCATATTGGTTATTTATTCCCCAGTTTTATATTGTTAAAACACTTTACAGTATTTTATTGTTTATATTTTAACTCTTCCCTATTATGTTATTCTTATACATTTTTCTAAGGTCCACATTTGTGTGACCATTTTCAATAATCTTTCTGCTGCTGTAAATTTGCCCATTGTGAGACAATAAAGGGATTTTCTATTCTATAAAGGGGGAAGAAAGATATAAGTAAATCTAAACAATGTATGTATAAAAAATATATATCTGCAAAATATCTAATATTCAATAACAAAAAATTTCTTAGTTAAGCATATTGTGCAAAAACAGCAATAAAAAGATAAAACTCCTATCAGATTTATAGTCCCCCCCTCACCCTGCAGATATATTAGAATCTGACCTTAAATTCCAGCCAAACCCATTTATACAGTAACAGATAAAAACCTTTAGATAAACCAAAACATTACCGCCACATATCTGACTCCATAACCATTAAAACAACTATTTTCATTCATTTCAGACGAAACTATTCACAGACTAGATTATATTAAACTGAACTTCCAATAGCGCTTGGGATCCGCGTTGCATTGTGGGACGTGGTGGCCATATTGAGGGCTACGCGAACGTAAACATAGCTCTGATACAACGTTGTTGTTGAAAGAAGAGACGTAGAAGTAGAGAGAAAAAAGATGTTAAAATCCAGAAAAGGATCTGGAATTTACCGGGACACATTAAATAGAGAAGCCACAGACATGTATGTTGACAAAATCTGCGTTATTAATAATTTGGATCCATATGAAGTTCCAAACAATGAGTGGAGAATAGATGAGTGAGCGGCGATACTTCAAAACAGTTCCGAAGCTACAAGTCCCTGGAGTCTCATATGCAGTTCATGAATGGATGGGTTCAGGAGCTGCAGATCATAAAGCCAGCAAACAGTGGGAACACAGTAATCCGTACAAAGGTAAGCTGTGATCAGACGGGCTCTGGAACCTGCTAGTTTAGCAACTGCTAACCGCTAATGCTAACAACCACTCACGCATGTAATGTACTTTTAACTAGCTGCTATGTGTTTCAAAGGTGTAGTTAGTAACGTTAACTGCCAACCCTCCGGGTTTCTCACGTATTTGAGCCTTTTCCCGCTGCCGATTTTATTATTTTCCTGTAAAAGATCCCAACTTTGTGTCAGGGGCTCAGAGGTTTGGACCCAGAATTCAGACGAGACAGACAGTGAAGCTTTAAACGAGTTTATTGAAACAAGCTGCGTGCGGCTGCTCATCAGCTGGCGCGGGTTCACTGGATACGCTGCGGGGATATGGACTCAGATAAATATCTCAGAAGCTCAATCGGGGAATTATAATGAGCTGAAAGTCACCAACCAGGCAAAGTTCAGTCTGAGCTCAGGAGGAGGAGTGAAGTCCGGAGGAGCTGAGCTCCGCAGCGTGAGACTGAGCCCGAACCAGAGATCCAGAAGGGTAGAGAAGCAGCGACCAGCAGCAGCCAGAGCACACAGAGAAAACGAGGGATCCAGGAGGGATAATCCAAGCCGTGGTCAGAAGACAGGTCCAAGGTCGGCAACAGGTAGAATCCAGAGAAACAGAACAGGCAAAACAGAGCAGAGCAGGGGCGGCCAAAACTCAGAAGTCCGGGGGCAGAAACAGGTCAAAATCAGGCAGAACACATACAGAGAAAACTAGACAGGCTGGAAGCTTGAATAATCTGGCACCATGGGCTGGGAACTAGTGGCATAAATAGGAGAGGACACAGGTGGATCTGATAAGAGATAATAGGGCCAGGGAGGAGCAAAGCAGATAAGAGGAAAAACAGAGTAAAACCCAGCCTACGGTGCCAAGATCATGACACTTTGAAGGAAAGAAACAAAGTAGGCTATAAAATAAAACCGTGCATCTTTAACTTACCAGAATGAAAATGCAGGGAACCCACTCTCATTGACATCGGGATACTGTGGAAAGTTATGTTCGGTCGTCTTACAGCCGCGATCCAAGCTAGCCGACGACTCTTTATCTCTGACGCTTGGTCTCCATGGTTACGCCTCCAGGCAGGAAAGCAGTTGAAAGTTAACCCATTTTCTATGTTGTTCCCATGGCGATCATGTGTTGCGCTGTTACAGCCCACAATACAGCAACGGTTTACCATGGTTGAAATCAAGTTAAGGTGAAATTAATCAAATCAAAACACAGCTGAGAGGGAGTAAAGTACGCGGTAGTCATAGGCAGTAGTCTGAGCAGCGGTAAAAGAGGCCTTCAAGATGGCGGCGATGCAAAGTGCTTACGTCATGACGACCAAGCCCTATTAAGTATTTATAGTACTCAACTCAGTATTAATTCTGCTCCATTAACTCATTAATTTATATTGTGATGGATTTGTATATGTTATATTACATGATTTATAGGCTTCATTGACTTCATACTTTCATACTGACTATGCAATGTGATGTTCCTATTTCTTTAACATAAATGATAGTAATCTTGTGATGCTATGAAACAGCCAGTCTATGTCAAAGTGATGAATTTATCTTTATTTGAAAAGTCTTAAGTCCACTGAACATGAGAACATCATTGCTATTCAATGCTGTAGCGCCCGGACTGTTTACATTGCAACCGGTCTCACTAGGGAGTACCAATATGGCGGCTGGTGACTTCACAGCACCGTGTACTGCCAATGGCCTATCAGCAATCTAGGGAATAAATAAATATCAGTGGTGTGTTTATGGAGAAGGCTGGAGCAGCAGTTCTCTGAGGGAACCGCTGCTCCAACAAACATCCAATAAACATCCAACAAACATCCAGCAAACATCCAACAAACATCCAGCAAACATCCAGCAAACATCCAGCAACATCCAACAAACATCCGGCAAACATCCAACAAACATCCAACAAACATCCAGCAAACATCCAACAAACATCCAGCAAACATCCAACAAACATCCAGCAAACATCCAACAAACATCCAGCAAACATCCGGCAAACATCCAACAAACATCCGGCAAACATCCAACAAACATCCGGCAAACATCCAACAAACATCCAACAAACATCCGGCAAACATTCGGCAAACATCCAACAAACATCCAGCAAACATCCAGCAAACATCCGGCAAAGATCCGGCAAACATCCAACAAAAATCCGGCAAACATCCAACAAACATCCAACAATCATCCAACAAACATCCAACAAACATCCAGCAACATCCAACAAACATCCGGCAAACATCCAGCAAACATCCAACAAACATCCAACAAACATCCAGCAACATCCAACAAACATCCGACAAACATCCAACAAACATCCGGCAAACATCCGGCAAACATCCAACAAACATCCAGCAAACATCCAACAAACATCCAACAAACATCCAGCAAACATCCAACAAACATCCAACAAACATCCAACAAACATCCGGCAAACATCCGGCAAACATCCAACAAAAATCCGGCAAACATCCAACAAACATCCAACAAACATCCGGCAAACATTCGGCACACATCCAACAAACATCCAGCAAACATCCAGCAAACATCCAGCAACATCCAACAAACATCCGGCAAACATCCAACAAACATCCAACAAACATCCGGCAAACATCCAACAAACATCCAACAAACATCCAGCAAACATCCAGCAAACATCCGGCAAACATCCGGCAAACATCCAACAAAAATCCGGCAAACATCCAACAAACATCCAACAAACATCCAACAAACATCCAGCAACATCCAACAAACATCCGGCAAACATCCAGCAAACATCCAACAAACATCCAACAAACATCCAGCAACATCCAACAAACATCCGACAAACATCCAACAAACATCCGGCAAACATCCGGCAAACATCCAACAAACATCCAGCAAACATCCAACAAACATCCAGCAAACATCCAACAAACATCCAACAAACATCCAACAAACATCCGGCAAACATCCAACAAACATCGGGCAAACATCCGGCAAACATCCAACAAACATCCGGCAAACATCCAACAAACATCCAACAAACATCCGGCAAACATCCGGTAAACATCCAACAAACATCCGGCAAACATCCAACAAACATCCAACAAACATCCGGCAAACATCCGGCAAACATCCAACAAACATCCGGCAAACATCCAACAAACATCCGGCAAACATCCGGCAAACATCCGGCAAACATCCAACAAACATCCGGCAAACATCCAACAAACATCCAACAAACATCCGGCAAACAGCCGGCAAACATCCGGTAAACATCCAACAAACATCCGGCAAACATCCAACAAACATCCGGCAAACATCCGGCAAACATCCAACAAACATCCAACACACATCCAACAAACATCCAGCAAACATCCAACAAACATCCAGCAAACATCCAACAAACATCCGGCAAACATCGAACACACATCCGGCAAACATCCAACAAACATCCAACAAACATCCGGCAAACATCCAACAAACATCCGGCAAACATCCGGCAAACATCCAACAAACATCTGGCAAACATCCAACAAACATCCGGCAAACATCCGGCAAACATCCAACAAACATCCGGCAAACATCCAACAAACATCCAACAAACATCCGGCAAACATCCGGCAAACATCCGGCAAACATCCAACAAACATCCAACACACATCCAACAAACATCCGGCAAACATCCAGCAAACATCCAACAAACATCCAACAAACATCCAGCAAAAATCCAGCAAACATCCAGCAACATCCAACAAACATCCGGCAAACATCCGGCAAACATCCAACAAACATCCCACAAACATCCGGCAAACATCCAACAAACATCCAACAAACATCCAACAAACATACAACAAACATCCAGCAAACATCCGGCAAACATCCAACAAACATCCAACAAACATCCAACAACCATCCAACAAACATCCATTAAACATCCAACAAACATCCAGCAAACATCCAACAAACATCCAACAAACATCCAACAAACATCCAACAAACATCCAGCAAACATCCAACAAACATCCAGCAAACATCCGGCAAACATCCAACAAACATCCGGCAAACATCCAACAAACATCCAACAAACATCCGGCAAACATTCGGCAAACATCCAACAAACATCCAGCAAACATCCAGCAAACATCAGGCAAACATCCGGCAAACATCCAACAAAAATCCGGCAAACATCCAACAAACATCCAACAAACATCCAACAAACATCCAACAAACATCCAACAAACATCCAGCAACATCCAACAAACATCCGGCAAACATCCAGCAAACATCCAACAAACATCCAGCAACATCCAACAAACATCCGACAAACATCCAACAAACATCCGGCAAACATCCGGCAAACATCCAACAAACATCCAGCAAACATCCAACAAACATCCAAAAAACATCCAGCAAACATCCAACAAACATCCAACAAACATCCGGCAAACATTCGGCAAACATCCAACAAACATCCAGCAAACATCCAGCAAACATCCAGCAACATCCGGCAAACATCCAACAAACATCCAACAAACATCCAGCAAACATCCAGCAAACATCCAGCAAACATCCAACAAACATCCAACAAACATCCAGCAAACATCCAGCAAACATCCAGCAAACATCCAACAAACATCCAACAAACATCCAGCAAACATCCAGCAAACATCCAGCAAAAATCCAGCAACATCCAACAAACATCCGGCAAACATCCGGCAAACATCCAACAAACATCCCACAAACATCCGGCAAACATCCAACAAACATCCAACAAACATCCAACAAACATACAACAAACATCCCACAAACATCCGGCAAACATCCAACAAACATCCAACAAACATCCAACAAACATACAACAAACATCCAACAAACATCCAACACACATCCAACAAACATCCGGCAAACATCCAACAAACATCCTACACACATCCAACAAACATCCGGCAAACATCCAACAAACATCCAACAAACATCCAACAAACATCCTACACACATCCACAAACATCCGGCAAACATCCAACAAACATCCAACAAACATCCGGCAAACATCCAACAAACATCCGGCAAACATCCGGCAAACATCAGGCAAACATCCAACAAACATCCAACACACATCCAACAAACATACAACAAACATCCCACAAACATCCGGCAAACATCCAACAAACATCCGGCAAACATCCGGCAAACATCCAACAAACATCCAGCAACATCCAACAAACATCCGGCAAACATCCAGCAAACATCCAACAAACATCCAGCAACATCCAACAAACATCCGACAAACATCCAACAAACATCCGGCAAACATCCGGCAAACATCCAACAAACATCCAGCAAACATCCAACAAACATCCAAAAAACATCCAGCAAACATCCAACAAACATCCAACAAACATCCAACAAACATCCGGCAAACATCCAACAAACATCCAACAAACATCCGGCAAACATTCGGCAAACATCCAACAAACATCCAGCAAACATCCAGCAAACATCCAGCAACATCCAACAAACATCCGGCAAACATCCAACAAACATCCAACAAACATCCAGCAAACATCCAGCAAACATCCAGCAAACATCCAACAAACATCCAACAAACATCCAGCAAACATCCAGCAAACATCCAGCAAACATCCAACAAACATCCAACAAACATCCAGCAAACATCCAGCAAACATCCAGCAAACATCCAGCAACATCCAACAAACATCCGGCAAACATCCGGCAAACATCCAACAAACATCCCACAAACATCCGGCAAACATCCAACAAACATCCAACAAACATCCAACAAACATACAACAAACATCCCACAAACATCCGGCAAACATCCAACAAACATCCAACAAACATCCAACAAACATACAACAAACATCCAACACACATCCAACAAACATCCAGCAAACATCCAACAAACATCCTACACACATCCAACAAACATCCGGCAAACATCCAACAAACATCCAACAAACATCCAACAAACATCCTACACACATCCAACAAACATCCGGCAAACATCCAACAAACATCCAACAAACATCCAACAAACATCCAACAAACATCCGGCAAACATCCAACAAACATCCAACAAACATCCGGCAAACATTCGGCAAACATCCAACAAACATCCAGCAAACATCCAGCAAACATCCAGCAACATCCAACAAACATCCGGCAAACATCCAACAAACATCCAACAAACATCCAGCAAACATCCAGCAAACATCCAGCAAACATCCAACAAACATCCAACAAACATCCAGCAAACATCCAGCAAACATCCAGCAAACATCCAACAAACATCCAACAAACATCCAGCAAACATCCAGCAAACATCCAGCAAACATCCAGCAACATCCAACAAACATCCGGCAAACATCCGGCAAACATCCAACAAACATCCCACAAACATCCGGCAAACATCCAACAAACATCCAACAAACATCCAACAAACATACAACAAACATCCCACAAACATCCGGCAAACATCCAACAAACATCCAACAAACATCCAACAAACATACAACAAACATCCAACACACATCCAACAAACATCCAGCAAACATCCAACAAACATCCTACACACATCCAACAAACATCCGGCAAACATCCAACAAACATCCAACAAACATCCAACAAACATCCTACACACATCCAACAAACATCCGGCAAACATCCAACAAACATCCAACAAACATCCGGCAAACATCCAACAAACATCCGGCAAACATCCGGCAAACATCAGGCAAACATCCAACAAACATCCAACACACATCCAACAAACATCCAACAAACATACAACAAACATCCCTCAAACATCCGGCAAACATCCAACAAACATCCAACAAACATCCAACAAACATACAACAAACATCCAACAAACATCCAACACACATCCAACAAACATCCGGCAAACATCCAACAAACATCCTACACACATCCAACAAACATCCAACAAACATCCGGCAAACATTCGGCAAACATCCAACAAACATCCAACAAACATCCAACAAACATCCTACACACATCCAACAAACATCCGGCAAACAAACATCCAACAAACATCCAACAAACATCCGGCAAACATCCAACAAACATCCGGCAAACATCCGGCAAACATCAGGCAAACATCCAACAAACATCCGGCAAACATCCAACAAACATCCTACACACATCCAACAAACATCCGGCAAACAAACATCCAACAAACATCCAACAAACATCCGGCAAACATCCAACAAACATCCGGCAAACATCCGGCAAACATCAGGCAAACATCCAACAAACATCCGGCAAACATCCAACAAACATCCTACACACATCCAACAAACATCCGGCAAACAAACATCCAACAAACATCTTCTTCTTCTTCTTCTTGTAGAGTTTTATGGCGGTTGGCAACAAACTGTTAGTAGCATTACCGCCACTTACTGGTATGGAGTGTGGTTCGTGATGGTTTAAATATTTATCCTGATACATTCTACCCTAACTTCTTCTTAACATACATTCACACATTCACACTTAAAAATATATACATATTTGTGCACAGCTTTGTATATCATTCCTTCACTCACAAACACACTTACTATAATTAAATTCTATGAAATAATTTGGTTTTCTTTAGAAATCGAATAATTATTTGTATGTTTACTCCCTAGATTTTTCCTCAGTATATCTAATAAATTAACCTTCTCCTTAATATCTTCAAACTCTCTCCTCATATATCTTCTCTCTTTTTCATATTTATGACATTCTAATATAACATGTTCTATAGTTTCATATTTATCACAGAAATCACATTTGCCCGTTTTATGTTTTTGTATTTTAAAAAGTGTATAATTAAGTCCTATATGACCAAATCTTAACCTTGTTATCACTCTATCCTTTCTATTTCTTCTTCCATTTCTTCTTTCTCCTACCATCTTCTGAATTTTATAAAACCATCTTCCTGTTTTATCTTCATCCCACCTTTTTTGCCAAATTTCCATAAGTTTCTCTTTAATAATACTCTTTCCTTCTGATTTACTTATTTTAACTATAAAACTAATAGAATGTTTAATTGCCCTTTTTGCCATTTTATCTGCCCTCTCGTTTCCTTTTACCCCAATATGTGCTGGAACCCACACAAATGTAACTATCAGCCCCATGTTTCGTATTCTGAACAGTGTATGATTTATTTCTAATAAAATGTCCATCCTACTGTCTGTTTGGTTATTTTTTAAACTTAACAATGCAGAGCTTGAATCTGAACATATTATTGTTTTTAATGGTTTTATGTCTTCTACCCATTGTAACGCTAATAATATTGCCAACATTTCTCCTGTGTATACTGATAATCCATCTGTAATTTGTTTTCCTATTTTTATATTGAATTCTGGTACTACAAATGCTATTCCTAGTTTCTCAGTTATTTTTGATGCATCAGTATAAATTTGAATATATTGATAATATTTATCTAAATATAATTGCACTGAACATCTATCTACATCACTTGATTTATCTTGTTTCTTTTCCATTAGTGACATATCTACTGTTGCTTCTGGTAGAATCCAGGGAGGTATAATTGATATTGGTGTTGTTTGACTCATTTCTAAACTATTCATTTTTAAGTTTTTTTATTTTATTTTCAATTGTCCATCCAAAACTCCTCATTTCTTTCTTTTCTTTTTCCCAGCATGGATTTAAAATGTCCAAAGTTGGGTGATCCACATTATTTCCTTGTAAATTTAACCAGTAATTAATTTCTAATTTTGTTCTTCTTAAATCTAATGGCATTTCTCCCATTTCTATTTCTAATGCTGCTGTTGGTGTGGTTTTAAATGCTCCAGTACATAATCTTAGTGCCTGATGTTGGATAATGTCTAATTTGGTTAGATGTGTTTTAGCTGCTGAACCGTACACTAAACAACCAAAGTATATGTTGGATCTTATCATACTTGTGTAAATCTGTTTTAGTGATTTTCTATCTGCTCCCCAGTCACTGCCAGCCAAACATCTCAAAATATTCAAAATTTTCTTACATTTATCAACAACTTTTTGTATATGTATATGCCATTTTAATTTTTCATCAAACCATAATCCTAAAAATTTTATACACTTTACCTGCTCTAACTCTTGTTTATATAATTTAAATTTTATTTCCTTGTTTATTTTTTTCTGAGTAAATAACATTACTTTCGTTTTATCAACTGAGAACTTAAATCCCCATTGCAACGCCCATTTCTCTATTTCAATAATAACCTTTTGTAATTTTTTTATAATAAAATCAACATTTTTCCCTCGTTTCCAAACAGCTCCATCATCTGCAAATAGTGAACACCCCATGTCTTTTTCAATATCTTTAAATACATCATTTATCATAATTGAGAACAATAGTGGACTTATAATACTACCCTGCGGAGTTCCATTTTCTACTATATATTTTCCTGTGGTAGATTCTCCTATTCTAACTTGTATTTTCCTACCTGTTAAAAAGTCTTTAATCCATTTAAATATTCTCCCTTTAATACCAAACTTGTATAATTTAATTAATAATCCATCCACCCACATCATGTCATATGCCTTTTCTATATCAAAGAATACAGCCACTACACTTTCTTTATTTACTTGTGCTCTTCTAATTTCGTGCTCTAAACAGAGCGTTGGATCGTTAGTGCTCCTCCCTTTTCAAAAACCACTTTGATATTTTGATATATATCCTTTACTATTTAGATAATATACTAGTCTATTATTAATCATTTTTCCATTATTTTACATAAATTAGATGTTAAGGCTATTGGTCTGTAGTTTTCTGGGTTTGAATGATCTTTTCCTGGTTTGGCTATTGGTATTATAATTGATTCCTTCCAGTTCAACGGTAATTTTCCCTCCTCCCAAATTTTATTATATAGTTGTAATATTATATCTTTAGATTTTTCACTAAGTTGCCCTATCATTCTATACCAGATTTGGTCTTTACCTGGTGCTGTGTTTTTTGTCTTTTTAAGTGCATTGTTCAATTCCATTTTTGTAAACTCAACATTTAACAAATTATTTGTTTCTTCAACGCTCTGTATAAAATCATTATTATTATTTAATTTTTGTATTTTCTCTACCTTTTCTTCCATTTTCACTAATATTATTTGAACTATGAATTTTACTAAACGTTCTTGCCAATATTTCAACTTTATCTTCATCTCTTATTATCTTTGTATCATCTATTTTTAGTACAGGATAGTCAAACTCTCTTTTTATACCATTCATTATTTTGATTACCTTCCAAATTTTCTCTATTTTTGTTTCTTTCCCTATCGTATTACAAATTTTTTTCCAATATTCTCTTTTTGCATTCTTTATAGTTCTCCTTACTATTGCTTGTTTTCTTTTATAATCAATTAAATTTTTATAAATTGGATTATGTTTGAGTGTCTTAAATGCTTTATTTCTTAACTTTATTGCTTCTTTACACACATTTGTCCACCATGGAACCATTTTCTTATCATTCTTACTCCCTGATCTCTTTATAGAATTATCTGCTGCTTCCATTATTATTTTACCAATTATTAAATTTAAATCATTTATATCCATACTCATGTCTACTTTTTCTAAGTTTATTTGACTCAAATATCTAAATTTAGTCCAGTCAGCCTTATTAAAATTATACTTTTTCCCAATTTTTATATTCCTATTATTTAAATTTAGCCCTACTCTTACTATTATGGGTAATGATCGCTACCTATTGTAGATTTTTTTATCAATGAACCAATCACAACTACCAGCTAAAACATTTGAGACAATTGTTAAATCAATAACTGATTCCATCCCCGTTCTTATATTGATTCTTGTTCCCTTTCCATCATTAATACATACTAGATTTTTTATTTCCATTATTTCTTCTATAACTTGTCCGTTACCAACAAACATCCGACAAACATCCAACAAACATTCAACAAACATCCAGTAAACATCCAGCAAACATCCAACAAACATCCAACAAACATCCAACAAACATCCAACAAACATCCAGCAAACATCCAGCAAACATCCAACAAACATCCAACAAACATCCAGCGCTTTTGAATCTGAGGTTTAAAGACTTTTATTGTGAAAAGCTCTACCTGCTGAGGCGGAAGTCAGATCAACATAACCAGCTTGATGCTTCAGGCTGAGCCTTTTCCCGAGAGTCACATGGAGGTGAAGGGAGGTGCTGAGAATAAAAGCTCCTCCTCCTCCTCCTCCTCCTCCTCCTCCGTTTCATTGGGATCCAGATCCAGTCCAGAGCGGCTGCTGCTGTGATTTCTCCTTAATCAATCCTAATTGATTAAAGGCTGCAGGTGAGAGGCTGGTTCATTAGAAGCTGCTGCGCTCTGCTGACTCAGCAGCTTTTCCTGCCGGTTTTTTGTTTTTGAAGCGTCACACTTTGATTGGAGCCTAAACACGAGTTAAAGGTTTGATGTTGAAATCCGGTTTGTTTACCTCTAGTTATTTAATTAGAAGATAGAAATGAAGCGGATAAAGTTAAGTATGGAATTCACAGAAAGCGGAACTGAAAGCAAAGAAGAAAGTCTTTTTATTCTGAGGAACCATCAGCTGGAGGTTCTTCTAATGAAGGTTCTGTTGGATCTCTCCAGATGGCGCAGTGGCAGGAGCTGCTGAAGTTGGACTCTGCGCTGCAGAAGCGGGTGATGCGTCTGTATGAAGGAAAGTTCCCCACTGAGGTCCGACACTCGCTGAGCCACTGGATAGAGAGCCAGGACTGGTAAGATGACTCGGTTCTGTTGGGTTCTACTGGGTTCTACTGGGTTTGGTTCATTAAAACTTGCGACCGTCCCTCAGACCGGAGCTGCCTTTCCTGAGCTGGCACCTGGTTGCTGTGGAAACGCTGCTCTGTGCTCTGCACAGCTGAAGCTGGTTGAACCGGTTTATAGATCTATTACACGCAGAGCAGACATTTCAAGCCTTCCTATGATTTCCGGATCATGAAAACCAGAATTGTCAGAAATCCTCCTTACAGCTCAGCAGATGTTTGGTTCCATCGATGCAGGAATTGAGGGCAGAGATGGATCATTTCTGACCTTCATCCATGAATATCTCAATGATCTGAGGTCATTTCCTGTAAACTAGAATCACCAAATTAAGAAGGAATCAAACCCTGAAGATTATTTTTTTCTGAATTTGATTTTTAAGCAACAAAAACAAACTTTTTGACTATATGAACATTTTCTGAGTCAGACCTGCATAACCTGCCAAAGGCCACCAGGGGGCGCCCTGGTTTAGATGACCAAGCATGACAAAGCGCTTGTATATTGATTGAGTGGAGAATAATTTGAAGCCTCCTGCTGTTTGGAGAAGCACCTTCAGCTGCAGGTCCTCTGAAGGTCCTTCCTGTTGATCTTTACTGAGCTGCAGGTTCTGACATGTCGACCCAAAACCCGACCAGATTGCAGCAGGTTAGAGGATCTGGATTCAGAGCTTAAAGGAATAGTACACCCAAAACATGATTAGCCTTCATTTTCTACTCACCCCCATGCTGAACAACACTCTGGAGTACTTTTTTGATATCTCAAATGCATCTGGAGATCTGGGAGGCTTCTTGCTGTCTGCTGACATTCAAATAATGGAGGTCTATGGCGCCCGAGGCAGAAAGGTCCACAAAAAACGTGTCAATATTCCTCCATACTGCTCGTCCAATGTATTCCAAGTGTCCTGAGTGGGTAGCGTCCATAATTTACTCGAAACGAAGTCATTTAGAATGTTTTTAGAGCATAAACAGTAGGGTATAGGATTTCCTAAAAGCGCGCGCCTGCGAGTTCACTAGTCTACGGAAACCGCGGCAGACCAAACCAGATGGTCTCCAGAGTGTTGTTCAGCATGGGGGTGAGTAGAAAATGAAGGCTAATCATGTTTTGGGTGTACTATTCCTTTAACTCTGCTTTTAATCTTTTATCCCTTAACCCCACACTGCTCCCCAGGCGCCGCACAATGGCCGCCCACTGCTCCCCAAGGGGAGGGGTTGCATGCAGAGAGGGAATTTCTCCAATGTGAAGTTAAATTATTATTTCCTGTCTAAGCAGAGCAGAATTTAAGTGATTCTGCTTCACATTGACTGATAAAATCCTCAGTTCTTGGTGAAATGATGCTTTGGTTTAAGAGCTGGAGGGTTTTTCTTTTTAAATTTTTTTTTTTTCCACAGCTCCTCCCCCTAACTGACAAACGGGACAAAAAGCGGCTTTTTCTGCTGTTCTAGATGTTGGGGTGAGGAAACCTGCAGCTGATATCTGGTTGTTTTCAGGGATTCTGCAGCCGTGGATGAGGAAGCAGCCAGAGGTTGTTTCCAAGGTCTCCTGGAGCATCTGATGGATCAGTGGAAGCGCTCCGTCCAGGAAAACAACATCCTGCAGGGACCAAACTTCTCAGGGATGAGGGACTGCCTGGAGGTACAGAACAATCTTTTAACAGTCTTATTTGAGATTTGCTGTTGGTAACTTTGCTCTTTGCAGAAGAACTTTCAGGATCAGCCCATGAACTTGGCCGCGCTTCTCTCTGAAAGTCTGAAAGAGGAGAAGATGATCCTGGCCTCAGCCGCTGCGGCTCCGGTGAGCTGAATCCACCGATCCGCTCGTCTCTGAGCTAAACGCCCGAACTAAACCCGTTTGTCCCGCTCAGACCTGCAGCTCTCCTGTCATGACCCCCCCGTGGACAGCCCTGGACAACCAAGTGATGGAGATCAAGCTGCAGATGTCGGTAATGTCTCTCAGTAATTAGTTTTTGGCTGATGGTAGCCCCCCTCCTTCCAGAGTTAGATTAACCAGGCGATGGCTGCCGCCGTCTCTCCTGTTTCTGTGACTCTGGAGGCTGAGATCAACACGTCATTATTGCATTTATTCTTTATTAATGTTCATTTCAAAGCCGATTGGCTTCTTTAAACTTCCAGATGTTTTTGCTCTTTAATATTTACTGAAATCTTAGTCCCGGATGCAGACTGCATCACTTTGCTCTTCAGAGACGTAAATGTTTGTCTACATTCAAGCCAGATTTTAAAGCCAATTTTTCATTTATTAAATGAAATTTTCCTTATTTAAGAGCCTGATTTTCATAAAGTGATGAATATGAAATTTCCCAGGAATCCAGGTATTGACTAAACCTGCGACGGCATAAATCCTTCCTTTTTACACACTGTTCAGGCATGAATTCATTCATCAGCTGGATCAGGAAGCTGGACAGGCTGCTGCTCAGTGTCCATGACGGAGGACATGAAGCTGCCTGTTGCGTAACATCTCACTGATACAGTCAGGAAGCTGGACAGGCTGCTGCTCAGTGTCCATGACGGAGGACATGAAGCTGCCTGTTGCGTAACATCTCACTGATACAGTCAGGAAGCTGGACAGGCTGCTGCTCAGTGTCCATGACGGAGGACATGAAGCTGCCTGTTGCGTAACATCTCACTGATACAGTCAGGAAGCTGGACAGGCTGCTGCTCAGCGTCCATGATGGAGGACATGAAGCTGCCTGTTGCCTAACATCTCACTGATACAGTCAGGAAGCTGGACAGGCTGCTGCTCAGCGTCCATGATGGAGGACATGAAGCTGCCTGTTGCGTAACATCTCACTGATACAGTCAGGAAGCTGGACAGGCTGCTGCTCAGCGTCCATGATGGAGGACATGAAGCTGCCTGTTGCCTAACATCTCACTGATACAGTCAGGAAGCTGGACAGGCTGCTGCTCACAGCAGCACACAGCAGAAAATCTAGAATTGTAAAAGGTTTTCATGTGAGAGAAGGAAAATTCATTTAAACTATTTAATTTATCAAGAACATATTTTGATTTAAAAGCTTTCTTTCTGGTTTCCAGGTTCCTTTATTCTGATTTCTGTAAGTTCTTTTTCCCTCTAGATTCCGTTTGAAGAAGCTGATTTTTCCGTTTCACAAAGAGTTTCCTCTGTTTCTGTTGCCATAGTAACATCCTCCCAGAGCTAACCTGCTTTCCTTCAGTAAACTCGGTGTCCTGTCTCCACTCTCCTTACAGCCAATCACGCTGATTGATTTCCTAATTTAGTCACATTTTGTTGTAGTTTTGTGCATAAAATGCCAAATCCTTCCTTAGGTCCGTTACACACATTAGGTTTTAAAAACAAACATTGCACGTCCATTTGATGAGGAACTTATTAAAGGATAAACGGCATTAATTCACAGAGTGAAAGCTAACCTTTCATATTCAGAAAATTATCTTTATGCAAGCTAACCTTTGACCTTTCAATAATTCCAGACATCCAGACCGTCTCATCCTCACATTAGCAGCATTGCAGACTTTATCAGAACTGGATATCAGTGAGAGAACATTGAGTTAAAGCAGCATCATAGAAAACGGCTCCAGGCTGCATCTCTACCTTCTAGTAGGTTTCTTATGGCTGATAATATGCAGTTTATCCTCTAAAACTGGATGTTTTGTTTATTATTAACCTACTTTGTACTTTTTATCTACTTTATTTATAATGAACCTATTAAAAAAAAAACTACTTTAAAGTTTTACATGAATTCCATGTTTCAGTCACATTGAATGTGCTGATAAAACAACTCAGTTGACAGGATATGAAATTTCTTTGTTTTTGGTTTGTTTAATATGAGCAACAAGCTGAATATTTTATTTATTTTTTCAGAACATGAAGAACTAATGAAATTTTTATATTCCATATAAATAGATTAATTAATTCTGTGGAAAAATATTTAGTTTGACTGAAACAAAAGTTTTCCTAAACGTGTATTCCTGATATCTGGAGAAAAAAACAAAACATTTTTCTTTGTCAAAATGACTTTCAAATAAAATCACATTCTATACGTCTGGAATAAACATTCCAGATGTCTGGAAATTAATTTCAGATTTCCATATTCCTCTTGTTACTAGTCAGAATTTGCATTATTTTAATGAAATTTATTTCAGATATCATAAATAAATATTAATTCAAACTGATAAATGTCAGAGCAGCAAATTAAAATATGTAAACATTTCTAGATGTATAAATTATTTCTAGTATAATTTAGTTTCTTTCTGTAATTCACTTTCTGCAGTAAAAATGTCATTGAGTAACATTTTCGTCTATGAAGACAATTATTTCCTTGACGCACCTTTTTTTTCATGACTAACGAAAACTGACGAGCTAAATGTGGATCTTTGATGATGAAAACCTGACGACTCATGGGTCTGAGGTTTTTGTCGATGACTGAATAAAAATGTCAGCGGGCGGTCGATCAGACATTGTGCTGTAATTAGACCAGCTAAGCGGTATCAGCCGTGCATCTTGTTTGGTCACGCCCCCACCTGGTGTGCAGCGCTGCTCATTCTTCATGACCAGAAATGGATCCTGGCAACAGCAGGTCTGAGAAAATGACTGGGACTGATCCGTTACTGGGTGCTGAACTCTGACTCTGCTCTTCCAGCTGTGCTTGTGCAGAAATACTTTTTTGCGCGGCTTAGCTCAGTCTGCGCTTCACGCTCCACTCTGATGGTTCGCTCTCAGCAGTACGGCTCTTCCTGCTCTCGCTACTTAATTAACTATATGTGGCTGATCATCCTCTGCCAAGCCTACTAAATCCCTTTGTCTAACTATCAAGATTTTTCTTCCAGCTCACAAGAAGTGATGCTAAACATTCTTTAATCTCTACCAAAGGAATCCCTAAATTATAACCAGAGCAAATATTTCATTTCATTTCATTCTGTTTATCTCTGGATAAAGATCCAGATGAAAAGCTGCATAGATCTTTGAATATTTCTCTCTCATTAAAAAATGTTCGGTTTCCTTTAAATATTTCAAAATTTTAGTAGCATATTCATTCATTTTAGGTCTGAGTTGCCATGGCATTACAAGGCAATTATGTAGATTCTCTTTTTATTTTTTTATATATCAAAGGCTGCAGATTTAAATCCACTTTGACCCCTGAGCAGCAGGAACCGAGGGGGAAATTCTCAGAAATAAAACCAAAATTACCAAAGTAGAAAGAATGATTTTCTTCTTTGCTTTTTTTTTTGGAACAATGCAGATTTTATAGATGTGTGTTTAATGCATAATTCATAGTAGGAAGTGTTTGCTTTGGGATGGAAACCTTGGATGTCTAAATCTTTCCTTTATTGGACTATTTGTTAGCTTGTTTATCTGCTATATTAACCAATTGGATCTGTTGAACTAGATCTATTTTCACAGCTTTTCTGAGACACTTTTGTATGTTTATTTTATTGATCTCACAATGGAGAAATTCAGTTTCAGCACTTAACCCCTCCCCTTGGGAAACAGTGGGCTGCCATTGTTCGGCGCCCGGGGAGCAGAGTGGGGTTAAGGGTCTTGTTCAGGGACCCAGAGTGGAGTCTGTGGGGTCGAACTGGGCAGCACAGAGTACTGGTCTAACCACTAGACCAACACTCTCCAAAGTAGGGCATAAATTAATGTAAAAGTTTATTTGAATTCTATAAATCAAAGTTTTCTGCACAACGGCAATATGATCTACATGGCAGCATTCTATGCCCAGCTATTGTAGCATCTAGGATAGAGCTGTCAGTCAAGGAAAGAATGTGGTATTTGTTATTGCAACGTAAAACTGATTAAAACCTTTTAGAGTTTAAGTAGACTAAAACCCACTAAAACATCAGATATCGTAATGACTAAAATGCGACTAAAACTAATAATTTTTGTCCGGAAGACTAAGACTAAATCTAAGACGGCTGCCAGAAACGACACTGTTTAGTAAATCTATTGTTACAGTTCAGTCTAGCAGTGATTTTGATCACTAACTATCTTATTTTAGCGATCTACAAATGGAACAACAGTGTGCTTTTAATAAATATTAAAACGGCTTGCCATAGGCCACCCAATATAAACCTAGGCTTTAACTGGAGCAACAATTGTGTCCGTCCTCCTCTCCTTTGCAGCTGTTTGTCTTTTAAACACATTCTCCTTTTCTTTTCCCCATTAAACTCTAGTTCCAGTGGCTGAAATGGGCACTTTGCTAAAACATGATTTCATCAACAAATAGATTGTCTATTTATTTTTCTGAGGAATGTAGTTTGGGAAGTTTTTACTTATGGCCCAAACTTAATTAAAAATCTCTTGGTGGCCATTTCTGTTCATCAGTGTTTTTTTTTTTTTTTTTTTTTTTTTTTTTTTTTTTTTTTTTTTTTTTTTTTTTTTTTTTAGATACTTTATTAATCCTCAAGGGGAAACTCTGTAGCTCATTGCACACAAGAAGCAGAAAAAGTAAAACGTATAAAAGACATTGAGACAGTAAAAAAATAAAATCTGTTGCTAAACTAGCAGAAAACTAAATAAACTACAGAAACGAAATCAGAAAATCAACATGTTTGATTAAAAGGATTCAGCGGCAGGATGATTTAAGCAGTTTTTTACATTTTCTTTATCTTTTTATATATGATTTTATAATTGTGAAAAAGAGTAACTGCTGTGAATAACTGTTATAAATCTGATGCAGGATCTAAAGAAGGAAGTAAAAATACTGGAAGGTCTGAATGAAGAACTTGACTTCATCCAGAGGACGTGGCAAAGCAAAGGTCAGTCTGAGGCGCTGCAGGAACGCCGTTATCACAGACTTTCAGCTCTGCTTATAGAAATGTTTTCTTTCTTCCACAGTGGAGCAGAACGGCAGACTGGCCCAGACTCAGGCTCAGACTCAGGTGGAACAGGAATGTCTGAAGAGGGCGCTGGTCATTGCAGAAAAAAAGCAGGTCTGAATGCATTCATGTCCGTCTGTGTTCCTGCAGCTGTCTGATCTCATCCCAGATTAAACTCAGTTCTGCTCCTTTTATCACTTCTGATTTCTACAGATATTTTGTTTCTCTCCAACAAAAATTCTAGTTTCATCAAAAAAAAAAAAAGGACCCTCAGATCATGGTGCTGCCACCACCGTGCCTCCCTGGGTGTGGCATTTGCCTTTTCCGTTTCACAAACGGTGACTCTAAAGAAGCGGGCTGTGGACTAAACACAGCTAATAAAAAACGGAAGAGTTTAAGGTTCAGCAAATGTGGAATTTAACAGGAAAGGCGATGGTGATGCGGGGGAGGGGTTTAAGGGCATGCAAGAAATCAAAGGAAGATTTAAAATCAAATTTTTAGCGTTTGGAATAAGAAAAGTAAAGTTTTATTTATTTTTTTCTTCAATGATTGGAAAACAAACTTAGGATCTTCTTAAAAGTCGTGTTTCTCTGAAAGTGCTTTGAAAGGACACTTTAAACCCGTTTATAATAGCTGAAAGTTTGTGATCCAAAAAGGAGAAAATGTTTCTGATGATGTAGCCCAGTTATCAGCCACATAACGGACCAGCAGCCGTGGCTTTAAAATGCTGGGAAACATTTAGCTTGACTGTAGACTTTTAAAAATGGGAGCCAGTTTGTGAAAACTAATGAAGCGAAGGTGTTTTTAGGATTGGCAGCGTTTCCTGAACTAAATGTTTTCCTGTGAAACTAGAACCACCATGTTGCTAAATATAGGATCATCATTATCAGACATCCTCCCTTAAAAATGGCTAAAGCCCGACTCAGATCCCAATTGGGGAGCAGTGGGCTGCCATTGTGCGACACCCGGGGAGCAGTGTTGGGTAAAGGGTCTTGCTCAGGGACCCAGAGTGGAGGCTGTGGGGATTGAACCGGGGGAGCAGGGACTTGGAGTCCCCTCATTAGCTCTTAACTATATATATTTTTTACATCCATCTATGTTTTTTCAGCCTTTTTATAAACTCAGATGCTGGTCAGAACGCTCTGATGCTTCTGGGTTAGTGTGGAATTATTAACCATGCTGAACCGTCTCAGGGGAAAATGGAAACACTGGTATCAACCAAAGTCCGTCTGTAGAGCGCAGACATGCAGATGGACTGGATCTTTGAAACATTTAGTTCTCCGCTGCCAACAGCTCTCAAGTTTCCAGAAATGTTTAATTTGCTGCAAAATTATTATATAAGTATTATTAAGAAAGCTTGTTTTTATTAATGACCTTAAATTCTAAATAGTGAAGAATGTAACTGACTGGTTAGTTTAGCTTACAGGTTACTTCATGTTAACAGGCTCTGTGCCGCGTTGCTCATAGGAGATGTTGCCTCCGTCCCACAGGTTGTGCTGCAACAGTTGCTGAACATGTTAAACCAGGCGTCTCACGTCCAGATGAGTCTCACCGGCGTGGAGCTTCCTGAGTGGAAGCGCAGGCAGCAGCTGGCCAGCATCGGAAGTCCAGAGAACACCAGTCTGGAGCTCCTCCAGAAATGGTGAGCAGGACATTCTGGTCTCCTTGTTGGACACAGAGGACGGAGAATCTTCTGGAAGCTTGTAGTTTCTGTTCTGCATGCAGGTTTACAGCTGTTACCGAGGTTCTTCTTGGAGTGCGTGAACAGCTGCAGAAGATGCTTGAGATGAACCATAAGTACAGTAGACCAGACTCCATGGCAGATTCCATCACACAAATGGATCAGTTCACCCTGAGTTTGATCAGGAACCTTCTAACCAGGTGAGCCTTCCTCTGTCCTCCTTGGCGGCGCAGTGCTCAGCAGCGTGTTTATGGGCTCTGCTTGTGCCGTGCAGCGCACTGGTGGTAGAGAAGCAGCCCGTCATGCAGAACTTACCTCATCGACCTCTGATCCTGAAGACCGGCGTTCGCTTCAAGGTGACAGTCAGGTAAGGCAGAGCTTGGATCTAAAGCAAGACCGACTCTGTGTTTCCACTGGTTAAAGGGGATTATCAGAAATGATGTTGGGTTCTCATCCAGCCGGGTTCTTTTACGAGGTTTGGCTGGACCCTCTCTCTCAGTGAGGCATGTGTCCAGGAAATGGTTGGTCTTAGTCATTCGGTGCTTTCAGGAGCGCCCCCTGGAGGTCAGTAGGGAGGAAATGAAACCAAAGTTTTGAATCCTAGAAGGTTCTATAGGAGCGGAGCCCTGATGACGCCATATGTAGCTTCTGATTGGTCCTCCAGCATGTCACAGGTGTGACTCTTAGTATAATTACTTGAAAAGCGCATGCAAATCATTATTCGGAGCTCCAGCTAAATCTCGATAATTTTTTTATTTTTTTTGTTAGCCTGTTTGATGAAAAGTTGTCCCCCTTCTCATCATTTCTCAACGCTTCTGTTGGATTTTTCATCTGAGATACAATCAGGAAATAGAAACCAAGCATAAACTGTTTGTTCTGCAATAAACTGTAAATTAACTAAAAAAGAAAAAAACCTCAGTCTGTTGATCTTTTCCCTTTTTCCTGTCAGGTTCTTGGCAAACCTTCTTGCTTTTAAGGATTTGCTGAAGGTCAAGCCTGTTTTTGACAAGTAAGTCAAACTATTCACTTCAAAACAATTTTATTTTCAGATCTTCTATTTGACCCTAAATGAGCCTTTTTTATTCTGAACCAGGGATGTTAAAGAAGAACAGACTGTCAGTTGGTAAGAAGGAAATCACATGGATAACATGTTTTATAGCGAACTGAGGGAATTAAGTCTTTTTTTTATTGTTTGGAGGTTTCGCCTGTTTGACTTCACTGTTGACCACAGTAAAGTTCTGGATGTGGACGGACCCGACGGAGCGCTGAGGGCTGCCTTCGAGCACATGGTTGGAAAAATAAAAGTAAATCGCATCAGCAGTCGGTGAGAAATGATGACTCATCCGTTTCTGTTTTCAGTCCCTGAAGGAGAAAAAATCCCGGACTAAAGGCTCCTGTGAGGTGAGAGACTGGATGTGTTTGATAGCTGCAGCTCCTGGTCCAATACTTAAGCTGGTGGTTTAATGTTGATGCAATGTTGCAGCCATGGATTGGATCATACAGGAGCCAAACTCTCTATCCAAGACTATTTTCCTTTGGGACATTCAAATCTAACTAAATTCCTTTAGTGAGAAGCTGTGGAAATCTATAAGTCTGACTGAGAACCACATGGATGAAGAGAAAGCTGAGGCCTGTCCACATGCTACCTTTAACCTCCTTATCTACAATCTTTAATATTTAAAGTTTCCTTTGTGGTGGGCGTGTTTTGGTGGCACACGACCCATGTATGGAGGCCTTGGTCCTTGGCGTGGGCAACCTGGGTTCTGGGGTCCTTTCCTGCACGTCTCTGCCCCGCTCTCATGCCCCCCCCCCCCTCCTGTCAGCCTATTGTCCATAAAAAAGAGCCACTATTGTTATAAAAACTAAAAAAAAAAGAAGTTTGTTTTATTGGTAAATGGCTCCTGGTCTGACTCCACATTACAACCAACTCAACATGTTGAATCAAAATGTAGGATAAAGAAAATTATGTTGACTAAGAATGAAGCCAGAAAGTTTGAGTGGATTTAAAACGCTGTTTTAATTTAGCCCTAGAAAGACTTGTGGTGGTCCCTCCATCACAGACATTGCCTGCTCTCAGGGTTTCCTCTGGTCCTCTGCGTCATCCTTTTACCTCCAGCAGTTAGCCTTCAGAGGATAGCCTCTGCTGGCTGTCATCTCTTCCTGCTAGTAAACCGCGACTCAACATGTTTGACATCATCGGCCTGGTGTTGGACATTCTTCCAGTTCCTGTTCTGTTGTGGTTCTGTTATTCCCTGAAAGAGAGCCATCATCATTAGACAAATGGCAAACCTTAGTGGGCTGATGCCAAACGCTTTGGTGCCGGTTTAGGATTTCTGATGTTTAAACCTTTAGCGATTATAGCTTTATGAACAATAGAGAAAACACGTGAGCATGGTGCACCATCGGCCTCCTCGTCGTACACAACCAGAAGCACATGAAATGATTACAGTTTTATGACGAATCTGTTCTGGTCCAACCAGAGTCCTCTGACGGTCACAGAGGAGCTCCACATCATTCGCTTTGTGGCTGTTCTGCATTACGCTGGAGAAAAGTTCAACATCGAGGTGAGTGATGGTGGAAAGGTTTCTCTCTCTCATGGTGAGAAGACTTTGGATTGGGCGGGGTAGCGGATTATTTGACTGTTATGGCTTTGATATTGGACAGGCCAGCTCCCTGCCTGTGGTCATCGTCTCCAGTTCCAACCAGGTCCCCAGTGCCTGGGCCGCAATCATGTGGTCCAACATGGTGTCCACTGGTGAACCGATGGTAAGAAGTGCTCCTTAATCGGAGTGAGAAAACGCATGCAGCCTCTGCTGAAGCAAACCTGTTAAAGAGTGGACGTTATGTCCTGTAGAACCTGTCGCTGTTTCTGGATCCTCCTGCGCTCACCTGGCAGCAGGTGGCACAGCTTCTGAACTGGCAGTTCTTATCTGTGGGCCGGCGGGGGCTGGATCAGGACCAGCTCTCAGTTCTTCAAGACAAAATCATGGGTAGGTGGACGTCTTGGACCATAAGTTGTTAAATTCTCTTTAACAAGTTTTAGAAATGAATGCAATGGTTTGGATCTGGAACCAGTTCGAACTCTGTTTAATTATCTGCTAAGCTAATTAGCTACTTCACATAAAAATTCAATTGAAGGCTAATCTATCTTAATCTCAGATAATCCTGAAGGTCTGCTGTGCTGGAGCAAGTTCTCCAAGGTAAGTTTCAGAACTATTTATCTGTTATTACAACTTCATGCATCTCAGGATTTTGAAGGAGCTTCAACGTCCCCCATGGGTGCTGATTTCTTAAGCCTCCCAGTGTTTCTATCCTGTAGAGCTCTCTGGTACTTTCTTCAAGGGTTGATTTTTAGAAATTATCAATCTTCATGGTGAAGTAGAGGAGTCTAATGCTACGTTCACACCGAACACGCTTTGAGCAGCAAAAGCAGTTGGTTTACATTTAAAGTCTATGGTTGACACACATCAACGAACATCAATTTCAATTCAGTTTATTTATATAGCGCCAATTCACAACTCATTATTCTGATTTAACGTCATTGATCTCACACTGGAGAAATTCACCTCTGCATTTAACCCGTCCCCTTGTAGAGCAGTGGGGGCTCCTTGAACCCTAGTGGGCCTCAGCAGATGGCCGCTCACGCTGAGCCTGGTTCTGCTGGGGGTTTCTTCCTGTTCAAAGGGAGTTTTTCCTCTCCACTGTCGCTACAAGCATGCTTAGTGTGAGGGATTGCTGAAGAGTCAATGAGTCGATGCAGTCAGCTGGTTTTCCTTAGATAGAAAAAAATTAACCAATCTCACTGGATGATCTGGTTGATCTGAATCTATAAAATGAGTTGATGTGAATTAGATCTATAGAAATAAACTTATTAGAATGGAATTGTCAGGCCGTCCCAAATAAACGTTGTCAGCAGACCTCAGGGTGTTTTGTTTCCGCCAACCAATGACCACAGATTGGTAAAAAAAAAAAGTAGGTTTAATTCAGTGTTTATTTAGCTGAGTTATGGTTGGAGATGCATCATGTTCATTCAGGAGATTCATCTCCTGAATGAACATGATGTGATGGTAGGAATTTGCTTGCACTGCGTCATTGACAGGCATTTAATTTACCTTCATCATTCAGGTTTAACACATAAAAACTCAAACCCATGAAGAAGCATCAGGTTCAAAGAATCGTCAGAGTCACATTAAATGTTCAAAGTTAGCCAGTCTGAACATTTGTCCAAATCTAATATCATGGCTTATGGTCTATCGCCCGTCCCCGTTGGCATGAAATATTCCGTTACATCAATGATTCCTTTTTCATGGCGTAGGATGAAAGTGTCTGGATGTGGATCGATGGGATCCTGGATCTCATCAAGAAATATCTGTCCGAGCTTTGGCAGAACGGGTAAGATCTCTCCGGTTCTGGTTACAATGCATCTCTTCCTGCTTTTATTCACCAATATTCATTTGAGGATATTTATTTTTCCAGCTATATTATGGGTTTCGTGAGCAAACGGAGAACAAGTTCCTTGTTGCTGAAAAAACCAACCGGGACATTTCTGATCCGGTTCAGTGAAAGCATCAGAGATGGAGCCATAACCTTCAGCTGGGTGGACCATTCCTCTGGAGGTTTGTTTTAGGCGTTAAGGGACGCTTCCAGAAGCCCACTTTCACAGGGACCAAATGATCTTGCAGAGACCAAGAGAAGAGGGTCCTTTAAGAGTCAGCATTTCTTCATCATTCAGCTTATATTGCTTCTCTGCAGAGTCACATGTCCATGCTGTGCAGCCCTATACCAAGAAGGAGCTGTCTGTGTTGTCTCTGCCCGATGCAATCAACCACTACACCCTGACCACCCAGGGAAGGAGTTCCAACCCCCTCCTCTATCTCTACCCCGACATCCCCAAAGACTCAGCCTTTGGAAACTACTACCAGGTCTCTGGTAAGGAATCATGCCTAACATTGTGCTCTTTTATTTGCAATGATTGGTGATGATGCAACAACGAGGAGTTTTTTTCCCCCTCTTTAAATGGTATAAAATCCATTCAATTATTCACTCACTGTTTTCTTTTGCTACGTTGAACACTGATTTTAAACAAGAATATGAGGGAGTGAAGTCGGTAGGCCGACTCACCCGACTCCAAACGGATCATTGCTGAAACAGGGATGATCAATGGTCTTAATGAAATCCAAACGTCACATTTTGCATTATCAAATTGTAGTGGGAAAAAAGTATTAATCTATTCATTCTAGTTAAATAAACGGAGATAGATGGATTTCACTCAGTCGGCACTTTATTCATATCTTTGCAAAGAGAGAACAGTTCATCATGCAGCCCTAATGGCAGCATTCTGCTCTGTTCTGATCTGAGCAGCGTTCGTTCCTCCTTACTGACAATAATGGAAAGCAGTCAGAGTCAAAACTAATTACAGACACTTTGGTTAAACAGTAACAGGTTATGAATAAACCTGGAGAAAGAATTTGGTTTGTTATGGAAGAAGCTCTGTCTGGTCTACAAACACCATCCTGCAGAGAAATGTGCGGCCTTCAAGGTGAAACTGGGTGAAAACTTTTAGTGAGTAAATAAGATAAATTAATATATAATAGAATAAAAATTTAAATTTGCCGACAACAGACAATCCTTTCTATTATAAAAGGATATCCTTGTGTGATCGATAATAAAAAGGAAAATTAATGAATATATGTAAAGAAAGCTAAAAACTAAGAAAACAAAATAAAAAAATATATCAAAAATGCACTCCTACATTCAAGTCAGTGGAAAATGTTAAATGATTATAATAGATGGAAAAGATTGATAGCTCAAATATGTAACCAATAAATGGAGCCCTGGAATCACATCCTAGTTGGCAAAAACATTTAACTGTTTTCCCCATGAACTTTTTAATGGTAAAAGCTCAATTTGCTGAACATTTTAAATTATAGTTATCAGTTACTGTTTTTGTTTCCCTGGAAAGAGACGGGCAAAAAAAAAAACTCACTACACTGTTCAGAATTATTAGGCAAGGTTTATTTTTGAGGATTATTTTTATTATTGGGCTTCAATTGTTCTCAATCAACCCAAAATACTCCTTAATGTCAAAGTTTCATATGTTGGAAGTTTTTTTCTTTTTCTTTTTTTTTATGATTTGGCCATTTTATGAGGATGTCTGTGTGCAGGTAAATATTACTGTGCAGAATTATTAGGAAACATAATAAAAAAACCAAATGTATACCCAGCTCACTTATTTATTTTCACTTGGTAAACCAATATAAAAACTCAATATTCAGAAACATTTGCGACATTTAGAAACAAAAAAACAACAAATCAGTGACCAATCTATCCTCCTTTCTCCACCATGACGCTCTAAATCCTTCCATCCATAGATTCTGTCAGAGTCTTGATCTGTGTGAGATCCTCATGGCGTGCAGCAGCCTCCACAGCCTCCCAGACACTGTTTTCCCTCCCTGTAGATCTCACCTTTCACGAAGGACCACAGGTTCTCCATGGGGTTCAGATCAGGTGACCAAGGCGGCCATGTCATTATTTTTTCTCCTTTTAGCCTTTTTCTGGCCGCCATGCTGTGGTGTATTCTGATGCGTGTGACGGAGCATCGTCCTGCAGGAATATCAGGTTTTTCTGGAATGATGGCGACTTCTTCTTGTTCCGCTGTTTGAAGAAGGTGTCTTCCAGAAACTGGCAGTAGATCTGGAAGTTGATCTTGACTTCATCATCAACCTGAAAAGGTCCCACAGGCTCATCTTTGATGATAGCAGCCCATAGCATTACCCCACCTCCACCTTGCTGGCATCTGAGTGGATAAGGAACTTGCTGCCCTTTACTGATCCAGCCTGGTGTCCATCCATCCATCTGGCCCATCTAGACTCTCTCTCATTCCATCAGAGCAAAACACCTTGGAGGAATCAGTCTGCAGAGATTTCTTGTTCCAATCTTGACATTTTGTCTCGTGCGTCTTGTTCGAAGGTGGCCTTTTTTCAGCTTTACTTACCTTGGCCAGGTCCCTGAGGATTGAGCACCTTGTGCTTCTCGGCGCTCCAGACATGTTGCAGCTCTGAAATATGGCCCAACTGGTGGCTAATGGCTTCCTGGCAGCTTCACGCTTCATCCTTCTCAATTCGTGGCGAGTTATTTTGCGTCGTCTTTTCTCAACACGCTTCTTGCGTCCCTGTTGGCTATTTGCCATGAACCACCTGATTTCACGATGATCCCGCTTCAACAGCTCGGTTATTTCCAAACTGCTGCACCCCTCTCAAAGACATCTGACAATTTTTGACTTTTCAGAATCTGTCAAATATCTTTTCTCACCCATTCTGCCAAAGGAAAGGAAGTTGCCCAATAAGCACACCTTATATAGGATGTTGTCATTAGGCCACACCCCATCCCACTACAGAGATGCACACCACCTGATTTACTGAACTGGTAGTTGGCTTCCAGGCCTCTACAGCGGAGTTGGACATGTATGAAAAGGATGATGTGGTCGAAATACTAATTTTCCTAATAATTCTTCACACAGTGTACAAGGTATCAATCAAATGATTAACCTGAGCTAAACACAACAGTCAAAAAAAAAAAAAATCAATCTCAATGCAAAATGTTAAAATCATAAAACAAAGATGTTTCACACAGATTGAGTTCAGCTCTTCAGAATCAGGGTCAGTCAAAGCACACATAGAAAAGTTGGAGGATTTAATCTCAGCGCTCCTCTTTCCCAACGGTAGCTGATATGACCCGATCATCAGAGTTCATTCTAATCCAGAAATCTCTGCCAATACTGACCATCAGCCATCAGCTGCTCATCTAACACTTGGACTTTCTTTTGTAGTAAGAAACATTTAGTTTTAACACTTTAAGTGATGAAAATCACTGATTTAATAGTTCATAAGTTTTAAGTGATATACATGTGTGTTAATATATGGAGGAAAGGATAATAAAATTCTCTCAGATTTTCATTCAGAAAAATTTAAATCAAATCAAGATTAAACAATAGATTTTATTCTATTGGATTATATTATCCATTCTTTTTCTTCTATTAGGTGTTATTTTGTTTACATTTTTAACACTGCACAGTCAAATTAACCATCACCTTTACTGTCTTAGTCAGAACCTCAGACATTCATGGCGCAGGGAGAAAAATCAACATACTACCAAATCATTAAGAGATAAAGCTAATCTCTCTGAGTGGTTGTTGTGGGAATAGAAAATTGGGCTTGCTTCAATCTAACTCTATAGTTATACTGCTATATGCTTAGACTGAGAGGTCAGTGAGTCGATGCAATCAGCTGGTTTTCCTCAGAAAGCTTTAACCAATCTGACTGTATTATCTCTGTGCCTTTACATGACATGTTTTGTGAATTGGTGCTTTATAAATTTAATTGGCTGACCGTGCCCATCCCCCAAGACACAGTGAACATGTGACAAGCTTACTTTGAATTTTTTTTTATCCTCGTAGGGCTACCTATAGCTCAGGTAGCCCACCACTGGCCACCCATCCCTTGAGAGCTGCCTGGCTGACTTTAAGGTATTTAGTTTGAGCTCATGACAACTCAAAGTCCCTTGACCTGTCCCTCATCTTTCTATAGTCATGGCCAAAAGTATTGAGAATGACACAATATTATATTTTCACATGATCTGCTGCCCTCTGGTTTTCATGTGTGTACGTCAGATGCTGTCATCACATACAGAAATAAAATTGCAATCATGAGTAACAGAATCAGTTAATGCAGCAAGTCAATATTTGCAGTGTTGACCCCTCTTCTTCAGGACATTTCTCCCTGTCTGCTCTCAACTTCTGGACCAAATCCTGACTGATAGCATCCGTTCTGCACAATCAATGCTTGCATTTGCTCAGAAGGTTTTCGTTTGTCCGCCGTCTCTTGATGATTGACCACAAGTTTTCAATAAGTTTAAGATCAGGGGAGTTTCCAGGCCACGGACCCAACATCTCTCTGTTTGGTTCCCTGAGCCAGTTAGATATCAGCTTTGCTTTATGGCGAGGTGCTCCATCATGCTGCAAAAGGCATTGTTCATCATGATGAATGGTTTCAGGATGCTTTACAGTCGGCATGAGACCAGACTGGTGCTAGCGCTCACCTGGTCTTCTCCCAACAAGCTGTTTTCCAGATGTCCCAAACAATGGGAAAGGGGATTGATGAGAGGAAATGACTTTCCCCCAGTCCTCAGCAGTCCACTCCCTGTACCTTTAGCAGAATATCAGTCTGTCCCTGATGGTTTTCCTGGAGAGAAGTGGCTTCTTTGCTGCCCTCCTTGAGACCAGGCCTTGCTCCAAGAGTCTCCGCCTCACAGTGCATGCAGATGCACTCACACCTGCCTGCTGCCATTCCTGAGCAAGCTCTGCACCGCTGGTAGCCCGATCCCGCAGCTGAAACACTTTAAAGAGACCATCCACACCTGTGTTAATGGAGCAATCACTGAAACCATGTTAGCTGGTCCTTTGAAGGCAGGGCTGTAATGACGTTGAAATGTGTTTTGGGGGATAAAGTTCATTTTCTTGGCAAATATTGACTTTGCAATTAATTTCTGTTACGCTGATCACTCTTTAGAATATTTTGGAGTAAGTGCAAATTGCCGTTATAAAAACTGAAGCAGTAGACTTAATAACATTTGAATTATACTCAAAACGTTTGGCCATGGCTGTACACTGGGCCTCATGCAGCAACATTTTGTTGTTCTTTTTATAAATTTCTCTTCCCAAAGGCAATTGGCTAAATGGTCCAATAAAACCAAAGTTGTATAAAAAAAAATATGAAAATCCAAAAAGGGGAAAACTAAGTGGTGGAGATAATCTAAGAAAGTCCCATGGACATTCAAGCTGCTTGTTCATTTTTAAACTAAAGGTTTTTGTGCTAATAGACTGAAATCGGTTTTATTGAAGAAAATTTCAAATCATGTTAAATGCTTATAAATGAAATCTAAAAAGTTTTCAGGCTCCAGTAATTGCTTGTTTGTCTGTTTAGGACCTTCTACAACCAATAATAACATTAAGGAATACGTCCAGAGGATTCTTGCTGTTGTTTCTATGTAAGTTTCTGCTAAAGTTAAGCCATTTCCATCACAAAGTTTTGATATTTTCTTTTGCTGAAGTAAGGAAATAATGTATTTTCTGAACAGCAACCCAACTCCTCCTCCATCACCACCCAGAGATGTGCCACCAATGGACATTGAAAGTTTGGAGCCAAGCGATTGGTTGGAGGACATTTTATCTTGCCTAATGGAGCCAGAATTCCTTCAACTGGCCCCTCAGGAAGACTTCCAGCATGTTGATTTCCCCCTCAGTGACAGTATGGATCACTGAATCCATCATCACAATAAATCACGGCAGATCTCACAGATTAGTGAATGCAAAAAATATAAATGGCTTTTGTTGTAACTCAGTGGCCAATTTCAGGTGTCAGGGAGCAGTAGGAAAGCCCAGACAATTTCCTCTCCTGGTAGAATCCCAAGTAGAAATTGGCCTCCATTCCACATTCTGACTCCTCTGAACATCACTCTGTTCTCCGTATGTTATCTCCATAAGTGTTCTCCATATGTAGTCTCTGTTGTTCTCCATAAAAATCCAGAGCGTGTCCATTTTTTGCTCCGGTCTGTTGGAATCCGACCAGGTCAAGCTCTACAACAGCGATCGCAAGAAACTGGACCAATAACGTTAATATCTGGTTTGTAGAACTTGGGAAGGACATATCGGTTATTACAAATTAAAACCAAATTTTCATATATTCCCTCAAAAGAACAGTTTTAATTTAATGCAAACTACTAATACTTTAACATTCAGGAAGAAGATCTGTCTTCAAATCCAGTCACAACACAGAGCAACTTCTTATTGCATACACGCAACACTGACTTTGGAAGTTAAGAGTATGAATGAATTTTGTAGAATTTTGGGCATCCATATTACACAGACCAAAAACAAGTTTGGGCAGAAATTGCCCATGAGCTGGATGCCGACGCAAAGTTTTTATGCTGTCATACTAAATTAGGCTTCCATTACCTTGTATTAAGCTCCTATTAACAAATGATGAAGGAATATCACACATGCTCTCTTCAACCCCCAAGGAACTCAGTGGATCAAGACAGAACTGCAGATGCTATAGGTGTGGCTTGGTGGAGGTGCTTTGGAACTGCGCACAGAAGTTATGGAGGAAATGGAATTTCGGGCTTACCCTTGCTTCCCAGGATTTAGAAGCTGCTCACTGCTCCTTAAGGCAGTGTTTTTCAACCTTGGTCCTCCAGGGACACATTACTGCATGTTTTAGATGGTTCTCATCTGATTCAGATTGCTGCAGATCAGTAAACCCTAATAAAATGCTATCAATTGATATCAGATCTGTGAAAGATGGGGAAACATCCAAGACATGCTGAATAGTGTGCCTTAAGGACCGTGGTTAAAAAAACAGCTTTAACGGATGGATTAAATCCAGCTTTCTTAACGCTGTCCTAAGGGCCCATTGTCTTCCAGTTTTTTTTTTTTTTTAGGTGTTTCACTGTCTTCGCACCCCTGATCTGAATGAAAAGGTGACAAACTGGCTTTTGCAGCATTTGATGGCTGCCAAGGAGGTAATGCTATCATTTGGATCAGGTTTGCTTAAGTAAAAGGACATGGTGCCCTGAGGACCAGGGTTAAGAAATCATGGATTAGATGTAGCCTAATAAGGTGATGTAATATACAATCCTAATTCATTCTCAATAAACAAATCTTAGTTTGTGTGTCACATAAGGGTTGGGTTTGATCCAAGTGTTTGGTTGCATCAAATGTATTGAAGAAAACAGCATTACAAAGAACATCACCATCCGTGCCAACCAACGACCCTGGATGAATGGAGAGGTTTGGAAATCGCTAAAAGAACGGAACTCAGCTTTGGTGAGTCCGGTGACAGAGGCTCAGAGGACAGCGAGAGCCAACTTGAACTGTGCCATCAGATCAGCGAAGCAGAACCTCAGCCAGAAGATCAGACTAACTGTCCTGGTAAGGTGATAAAAGGATAATTACATTAAGAAGTTGAAAGGAATTAGTCAGGAATTGAGTCAACTGCCTTTAGTACCAGTAATAATCTTGGTTTATCTTTTTAAGTATAAACACTGAGTATTATTGAAAGATTAGGTTTGGGAATGGATCCCACTAATATTAGGGTTAGCAGCTAACCGTCCTGGTAAGTTGATAAGTACTATGAGTGAATATTAATAGATGAGGTTTAGGTGTGGATTCCACTAATATTAGGGTTAAGATTAATTGAAGATAATCATATTAATATTAATTTTAGATCAATGGAGGGAGCAGAGTCAGGGTAGACCGCCCTGGAATGAGCTAAAAGTCAAACCTCGGCGTTCTGGCATGTAAACTCCAACTCCTCCACTCCTTGCAGGTGTAAACCGGGGGAAGAGAGGCAGGTAGAGGGAAACGTTTCATAAATCTACACTTTTGAGGACTAATATTGGTATGAATGTATTATTTAAGGATAAAGATTTCATAACTTCAGTGTTGTTGATAAACCCCTTTATTAAAATGTAAGGCTAGGTGTATAGGGATTTTAGAGGAATTAGAGTCAAGAATTAAGTAAACTGCCTTTATGATAGGTGCAGGACTAGTGTCACAATGAAATCCCCCTAATTCAGTCTAATTACCGAAAAAGGTATGGTTCAGAGAGTCAAAGGCAAGGCATGGGCCAACGCATGTCAAGAGCCTATCTTCATTTGTTTAGCCCAGTTAGGAGGTACATAGTAAAAATATTCTAAAAGAAATAGTTATTGTTGTATGGTTAGGGTTAGGTTAGGTGTAGGAATAGTATCACGGTGACATCCCCCTAAATCAGTCCATTGACCGAAAAAGGTATGGTTCAGGGAGTCAAAGGCAAGGCACTGGCCGACGCATGTCACTCAAGAGCTCATCTCCTTTTGTTTAGCCCTGATAGGAAGTACACAGTAAAGACATTCTAAAAAAAATAAAAATTGTTGGATGGAGTTTCAGAATAGGATAGCACAGAGGCCCTTTAACAGGTCTCCATACCATCCAACTTACTCCATATGATTAAAGTCAGAGTACATGGTTAAGGTAAGCGTTGATCATTTAGTAGAAGTAGAGAGAATATAATATAAAATATTCCAAACTAAATAAAGGAAATTTTTGGAACACATCATCAGTAGTGGACCTCAAGATCATCGGGTGTTTCGGCCATTATCACTAGACACCCTCACTCGAGGACGGCCCAGACAGGGATGATCAGTCCCTGCTGTGTGTCCAATAGCCAATTAGGTTTAACGAAATCTAAAACTAAGTCAATCACAGCATAAAAGAAGAAAAAGACTACGAAAGGTCAAAGGTCAAGGTCCGGTTTGGGACCCATTACCTTAATGTAAAATATACTATGAAAGGTCAAAGGTCAAGGTCCGATTTGGGATCCATTAACTAATGTAAAATATAAAAGGCAAGGTCGATATGACCATCAAGATGAGACCATCAAGATCAATACCCAATTGGGCATTGTAAAAGAACCTACGTCCCGTTGCATCCTCGGCCTAGTCACCTAAGCTGGACTAGGGGATGTAAAACTACAATCTAGGTCCCATTGCATCCACGGCCTAGTCACCTAAGCTGGACTAGGGGATGTGAAATTTGGAAAAGATGACAATTTGAAGGAGTCCAATTGTTGTTTAAAGGGGAAGAAAAATCAAATTAAACGTGTCTGGTGTATGTGGGCTGTGCGTTGCCGGGGCTAACCCCCATAGAAGACTGGGCTGCGATTAAGGTCCTAAGCCCTGGACCGCCACACCTTGTGTGCATTGTTCCAATAGGGGAACTCAAGTGGGCCGCATACTTACCTTCTTACCCAGTACCCTTCGGTAAACAGGTCGGTTTTTGACACCGTTAGGTTACTCCGACCTGCCCAGGTAAGACTGAAGATCTGGGTCCTGTGTCGTCTGCGCCAAGGGGGTGGAGGGGAGGAGTGGGGACTTGATCCTGTGCTCCTTACACCGCACAGCTCTAGGGTCAAGGATGTCATGCCCAGGTCACACACAAAAAAAGTTTGAGGCCAAGGCATGACATAAAAGCTAATTTAAATTGGGGCTGGGGTCATCTATCGGTATTACTGCTTCACTCATGGTTTTGTTTTAAGGTCAGGACAAAGGTCACTTGAAAATAAGTTTTATGGGAACTACAGTAGGGGAATTAGTAGATAGCATTAAATAAAACAAGTATGGTGACAAAAATTAAAGGTTTTAAGTCCAAATTAAGTCTAAAAATTACCCATAAGGCACTGCAGGAAAACAGGGTATTACAAGTGAATATTAAGGTGAATTATTAAACGAATTCTATGCTTTTTGTGATTGGAGGCCTGGATAGGATAAATAGGGATCCAAGGTTTTTCTTTTAGGGTTAGGGCCGGGGCCCCTAAGACCTTAGGGTTAGTATAAAGGTCTGGATGGGTGTAAATAATTAGTAATGATTATATAAAGTGTCCCAAAAGGGGTTAGGGTTAGGGCCTGGATGTCATAAGACCTAGGGGTTAAAAAACCGTTTCGCATAAGGATGAATTGGAGCCAATAAAGGTGTGGAAGGTCTGAATTAGGGTTAGGGCCAGGGCCCCTAGGACCTTAGGGTTAGTTTAAGAGGTCTGGATAGGTGTTAACTCTTAGTATAAATTAATTGAGGGTTAGGTACAGAGGGCTACTCTCTCGATGACTCTCCCCGCCTCATCCGACGACTGGGCGGTTGCAATGGAGAGTCAAAGGCAGTGCACGGGCCGACGCTCGTCATTAGGGTTAGGGTTAGGGATAAGGGATGAAAACCAGAAAAATGGATCGGGCACTCTCAATAACTCAAAAAGTAAAAGAGGTATGGGAACCATACTGGGCTAGGGTTAGGATTAAAGGGGTATGCCCTTCTCCCAAAGGAGAAGGAAGGTGCCCTGTCCATCCATCCCCCAGGCCCCCCGTACCCTCCCCAAGTCTGCTTGTTGCGGTTACGGTTGCGACCGTACTGCACCTTCGTCCAACCTTCCTCCATCGGTTGGGAATTTCTTTCTTTTTTGTATGTATTTTAATTTATATTTTAATATTTTTAATTTTTGTTAATAAAAAAATAAAGAAAATCCCTTTAAAAAAAACAAATAAACAACTAAGGAAGGTGTGCCAAATAAAAATCTAAATAAACGCGACGTTTCGACCTGATATGGTCTTCCTCAGGCTAACGGCACACAAAAAACTGTAAGGATTGGTCCTCTGAATGGCACGATGTGTTCCCATCAAGTGTCAGGTAGAGAATGAGCTCCTGTGGCTCTCACCCCTATTTATACCTATTGTGTTTCTTGTTGTTACATTGGTTAGTGAAGTAGTTATTTCAGTGTAATTTATTGCAGCTTTTCTTTTTGTCATTTGTGACTTTCTAATATGAAATTAAAATTCTTGTTATTGTTACCTACATGTAATATGATTTTATAAGCTTCTTATTTATATTTTCCTCCCCTTTTATGTAATACAGTTTTGTATGCATTTGTTCAGATTAGTATTATTTAATTTTTTAATTTTTAAGAAAAGGTGGATAATAAGATGTAAAGTTGAGTTAGAGTAAAAATTAAAGTTGGGTTTAGGATAGGAATTAAGGCTAGTGTTGGGGTTAGGTTTAGGATTGGGGTTAGGATTAGGATTAAGGTTAGGACTAGGGTTAGGATTAGAGTTAGGATTAGAGTTAGGATTGAGATTAGGGTTAGGATTAAAGTCAGGATTAGGGTTAGGATTAAAGTTAGGATTAGGATTAAAGTTAGGATTAGGTACAGGAATAGGATTAAAGTTAGGATTAGGACTAGGATTAGGGTTAGGATTAGAGTTAGGACTAGGATTAGGATTAGAGTTAGGATTAGAGTTAGGATTGAGATTAGGGTTAGGATTAAAGGTTAGGGGCCAGGAAAATCAGGTCCTTTTTGTCCCTTTTTTTCTCTTTCCTTGTGGCCCGCTGGCGTCCGAGTTGGCAGGAAGGTCCGCTTTGCCATCCGGGTAGTTCTCAAAGAGTGCCAGGTGGGGGTCAAGCGGGCCACGGGGCCGGATCTGCAATACGGAGCAGACACACTAGATGGCAGTCAAGCCCTTTGGTTTTCCTTTAGCCAAAAGTGTGCCCGAACCGGGAATTTAGTGCGGATTTTGTTATTAACCCTTTAAATGCTGGCGGTTTTTGATTTTTTAACCCTTTAAATGCCAAACAGTGAGTTTGGGTGGGCCAATAGGGTGGAAGACGGTGCCATATGTCTGTAAAAAGTATTTTTGCGGCGTTATGGGAGCGTTTGGCGAGGGCTGGGGTCGGACAAAGGGGTCACCGCTCGGACTCAGGGGCTCACCGCTTTTGTTTTTTGGGCTTTTGAGCGCCAGTGTGGGCTAAGGCGGGCCAAAGGGGTGTTGTGCTGGACACTGGGTGGGCTCTGGAGGACCAGGGGCTGTTCCGCGGGGGTCGGTGCGGGCCCAGAGTGCTCCTTCTCCGGGGAGAGGCGCTCCACTCGCTCGGCTGGTTCTGGAGGTGCGGCGGATGCTGGGTTTTTCAATCTTTGCTATTTAAAAGTGCAAGTTGAAAGCGGGTTAACTAAAAAATGGGTTCTGGACCCATGCCCTGCCAATTGTCGGCACCCAGTGATGCGAACTTCTGTCCACTTAATATATTGCATATATTTCCTATTTAAACTGCTCCGGGTCTCGGAGATCTAAGCCCACGGGCCCTGTGCGGCTTTCCCCAGGGGTCAAAGGTCAAGTGCCGTGCGGCCCTCTGTCCGTTTAATGAACACCTGTGTCCCCAGCATGGATCTCCATGGGCCCGGTCCCTGGTTCTGGACCATGGGCCCGGTCCATGGGTTTGTGCTGGGCCCTTGGTGATCCATGGGCCCTGTTCATGGTCCTGCAGCGGGCCCTTGGTGCTTCTTCTCTGGGGAGAGGAGCTCCGTGGGCCCGGTCCCTGGTTCCGGAGCCTGGTTCCGGACCGGGTCTCTGGTTCTGGACCCATGCCGTGCCAATTGTCGGCACCCAGTGATGCATACCTCTGTCCAATTAATACATTGTATACATTTCCTATTTAAACTGCTCCGGGTCTCTGAGATCTAAGCCCACGGGCCCTGTCCATGGTCCTGCGGCGGGCCCTTGGTGCTCTGTCTCTGGGGAGAGGAGCTCCATGGGCCCTGTCCCTGGTTCCGGACCCATCCCGTGCCAATTGTCGGCACCCAGTGATGCATACCTCTGTCCAATTAATATTGTATATATTTCCTATTTAAACTGCTCCAGGTCACCCCGAGATTGGAGCTCCATGGGCCCGGTACCTGGTCCTGCGGTGGGCCCTTGGTGCTCTTTCTCTGGGGACAGGAGCTCCATGGGCCCGGTCCCTGGTTCCGGAGCCTGGTTCCGGACCGGGCCCCTGGTTCCGGACCCATGCCGTGCCAATTGTCGGCACCCAGTGATGCATACCTCTGTCCAATTAATACATTGTATATATTTCCTATTTAAACTGCTCCAGGTCACCGGGATTGGAGCTCCATGGGCCCGGTCCCTGGTTCCGGAGCCTGGTTCCGGACCCCGGTCCACGGGCCCCTGGTTCTGGACCCATCCGGTGCCAATTGTCGGCACCCAGTGATGCATACCTCTGTCCAATTAATATTGTATATATTTCCTATTTAAACTGCTCCAGGTCACCCCGAGATTGGAGCTCCATGGGCCCGGTACTTGGTTCTGGACCCAGGCCATGATAACAACTGTCCCCAGGTCCCCACACATGTCCCTGGGTGGTTCAGAACCGGGCCCAGGGTTCTGGAGGCCTGTGGGGAACCAGGGCGGTGCTGGGTCGGATTAATGGGCCTGGTTCCGGAGCCTGGTTCTGGGTGAGCGGGCCATGCAAACAACTGTCCCCAGGTCCCCACACATGTCCCTGGATGGTTCAGAACCAGGCCCCGCGGTTCTGCAGGCCTGTGGGGAACCAGGGCAGTGCTGGGTCGGATTGTGGGCCTCCATGGGCCCGGTACTTGGTTCTGGGTGAGCGGGCCATGCAAACAACTGTCCCCAGGTCCCCACACATGTCCCTGGGTGGTTCAGAACCGGGCCCAGGGTTCTGGAGGCCTGTGGGGAACCAGGGCGGTGCTGGGTCGGATTAATGGGCCTGGTTCTGGAGCCCGGTTCTGGGTGAGCGGGTCATGATAACAACTGTCCACAGGTACACACACATGTCCCTGGATGGTTCAGAACCGGGCCCCGCGGTTCTGCGGGCCTGTGGGGAACCAGGGCAGTGCTGGGTCGGATTAATGGGCCTGGTTCCGGAGCCTGGTTCTGGGTGAGCGGGTCATGATAACAACTGTCCCCAGGTCCCCACACATGTCCCTGGGTGGTTCAGAACCGGGCCCCGCGGTTCTGCAGGCCTGTGGGGAACCAGGGCAGTGCTGGGTCGGATTAATGGGCCTGGTTCCGGAGCCTGGTTCTGGGTGAGCGGGTCATGCAAACAACTGTCCCCAGGTCCCCACACATGTCCCTGGGTGGTTCAGAACCGGGCCCCGCGGTTCTGGAGGCCTGTGGGGAACCAGGGCAGTGCTGGGTCGGATTAATGGGCCTGGTTCTGGAGCCCGGTTCTGGGTGAGCGGGTCATGATAACAACTGTCCACAGGTACACACACATGTCCCTGGATGGTTCAGAACCGGGCCCCGCGGTTCTGCGGGCCTGTGGGGAACCAGGGCAGTGCTGGGTCGGATTAATGGGCCTGGTTCTGGAGCCCGGTTCTGGGTGAGCGGGTCATGATAACAACTGTCCACAGGTACACACACATGTCCCTGGATGGTTCAGAACCGGGCCCCGCGGTTCTGCGGGCCTGTGGGGAACCAGGGCAGTGCTGGGTCGGATTAATGGGCCTGGTTCCGGAGCCTGGTTCTGGGTGAGCGGGTCATGATAACAACTGTCCCCAGGTCCCCACACATGTCCCTGGGTGGTTCAGAACCGGGCCCAGGGTTCTGGAGGCCTGTGGGGAACCAGGGCGGTGCTGGGTCGGATTAATGGGCCTGGTTCTGGAGCCCGGTTCTGGGTGAGCGGGTCATGATAACAACTGTCCACAGGTACACACACATGTCCCTGGATGGTTCAGAACCAGGCCCCGCGGTTCTGCGGGCCTGTGGGGAACCAGGGCAGTGCTGGGTCGGATTAATGGGCCTGGTTCCGGAGCCTGGTTCTGGACCCAGGCCATGCAAACAACAGTCCCCAGGTCCCCACACATGTCCCTGGGTGGTTCAGAACCAAGCCCCGCGGTTCTGGAGGCCTGTGGGGAACCAGGGCGGTGCTGGGTCGGATTAATGGGCCTGGTTCTGGAGCCCGGTTCTGGGTGAGCGGGTCATGCTTACAACAGTCCCCAGGTCCCCACACATGTCCCCGGGTGGTTCAGAACCGGTCCCCGCGGTTCTGGAGGCCTGTGGGGAACGGGGGGGCCCGCTTGTGGGCCCCCCTGGGCCCGGGCCTTGTATATGGTTGACCGGCCCTGCTAAAATCAGTTTGCAGGCTCGCTGAGAGATGAACTGAGCTCCTCCAGCAGCTCGCTTGTTTACCAGCCTTCCCGGCGCCAGAGATGACATCATCATCGGTCGCCTGAGTCTGGAAGCGGCTAACCAGGTAGCTCAGCTACCGGAGCTTTGAACGGATCACAGCGGCTAAGGAGGGAGGCGATCTACCGGAGCTCTGGATGGATCAAAGCGGCTAAGGAGGGAGGCGATCTACCGGAGCTCTGGATGGATCAAAGCGGCTAAGGAGGGAGGCGATCTCCCGGAGCTCTGGATGGATCAAAGCGGCTAAGGAGGGAGGCGATCTACCGGAGCTCTGGATGGATCAAAGCGGCTAAGGAGGGAGGCGATCTACCGGAGCTTTGGACGGATCAAAGCGGCTAAGGAGGGAGGCGATCTCCCGGAGCTCTGGATGGATCAAAGCGGCTAAGGAGGGAGGCGATCTCCCGGAGCTCTGGATGGATCAAAGCGGCTAAGGAGGGAGGCGATCTCCCGGAGCTTTGGACGGATCAAAGCGGCTAAGGATGGAGGCGATCTCCCGGAGCTCTGGATGGATCAAAGCGGCTAACCAGGTAGCTCATCTACCGGACCGTGTGCGGGTGACTGCGGTGTATTCAGCGGGCCCAAGGCTCTTTGCTGCGGGGTAGCATGCAGCCGGCTGTTTAGCTTAGCTCCGAGAGCTCTTTGTGTTATGCTACCGGGGTTCTGCTGCTGTGATCGCGGGGCCTGGAAGAATTAAAGCGGAGCTAATATGGTCTGTTTTAATGCTTAAAGCTTTCTCCGATGTGCATCCACACTTTTGTCCGTCTAATATTGAACGTTTTAATGCTTAAAGCTTTCTCCGATGCGGATCCACACTTTTGTCCAGTTAATATTGAACGTTTTAATTAAAGCGGGCCGCTGTGTTATGGTACCGGGGTTCTGCTGTGACCGCGGGGCCTGGTAGAATTAAAGCGGGCCTGTGTGTTGTGGTACCGGGCCCCTGCAGCGGGACAACCGTGTTATGTTATGAGCATTAAGTGTGATGATTCCCATCTAATAAATGTATTGTTTTTATATTTCAGAAACTCAAGCAGGACCTCCATCCAGGCGTCACCATCCAGGGGTGACCATCCATCCAGGGGTCAGCATCCATCCAAGGGGCCGCATCCATCCAGGGGTCAGCATCCATCCAAGGGGCCGCATCCATCCAGGGGTCAGCATCCATCCAAGGGGCCGCATCCATCCAGGGGTCAGCATCCATCCAAGGGGCCGCATCCATCCAGGGGTCAGCATCCATCCAAGGGGCCCCATCCATCCAGGCTCCATCCATACAGGGGGCACCGGACCAGGGCGCTCCATGGGCCCCGGGAACTCAATATTTAACTTTTTTTAATTTTTAATAAATATATTTATTGGTTAAGAGATGCTTCCTCCATTACTTATACTCTGGACATTATGTCCCTATGGTTTAATGAACCCCTCTGTCCCTGGGGTAATGCATGTGGGAGGCTTTGCCCCTGGTAAGGTGTTAAAACTTTGAGGGAAAAATCAAAAATGGTTAAAATTTAAAAGAAATGCGCTTTAACGTGCTGCCTTGTGTCCCAGTGCTTCAATATGACCAGGTGTTTATCCTTTGTTGCTGTCGGGTCGCTGTGAACCAGGTAAGGTGGTGAAACTTTGAAAAAAAAACCCAATTTGCGTTGATGCCGACTATTTTCCCATTCAAAAGTAATACATTTTGGCTCGTTCTATCGTGCCCAGCCATGTCCGATGCTCGGTAACGCCCCTGTGTCAACGGCGAATTGTCTATTTATGTCTGGGCCCCTGGTAAAGCGGATGCCGACTTTTTTCCCATTGAAAAGTAATAGGGGATGACCAATTCAATTGTGCCCAGCCATGTCAGATGCTCCGATGCGCCCCTGTGTCAACGGCGAATTGCCTATTTATGTCTGGGCCCCTGGTAAAGCGGATGCCGACTTTTTTCCCATTGAAAAGTAATAGGGGATGACCAATTCAATTGTGCCCAGCCATGTCAGATGCTCCGATGCGCCCCTGTGTCAACGGCGAATTGCCTATTTATGTCTGGGCCCCTGGTAAAGCGGATGCCGACTTTTTTCCCATTGAAAAGTAATAGGGGATGACCAATTCAATTGTGCCCAGCCATGTGAGATGCTCCGGTGCTTCCCGGTGTCAACGGCGAAGTGCCTATTTATGTCTGGGCCCCTGGTAAGGTAGAATGCCGACTTCTGCCCCATTGAAAAGTAATACGGGAGGACCAATTCAATTATGCCCAGCCATGTCTCGGTCCCGGTGCAACCTAATGTCCCGCCCCCAAATGCCTCATCTCGACCCGAGTTCCCGGGGCCTAGGAAATGTCCCATTAATTGTGCGACAAAATGTCCCCATGCAAAGAACTACCGAGCTGTCCACATTGTTTCTGGAGACATCTGGTGGTCGTTTCGGGAACAGCACTCTAACTTGCAAAAAAACTAAGTTTTTTGTCAGACTTTGCCCACTTTGGTGGTCCGCCCCGGGCTCAGGGTGGGCGTGAAAAATCGGGTGACCCGGGCATAAGGGTCACCAGGCCTTGCTCTATTTTTAGGGCCAGGTCCCCGGACCCTGGGGCCTCCGGTTTGGCCCCAGGAAATTTTCAAAAAACTCTCAAAAATGCGCCCGGGTGTCTGAAAACTTCACTCTTCCCCTATGGGGGGTTAGGGTTAGGGTTAGGGTTAGGGTTAGGGATTCTGAAAAGGAGAGGGGTCCGCCACCGAGGCAGCAGATCCCCCTGTGCACAGGCGCCTCTGCGCCAGCCCCCCCAGGGGCCTACTTCTCATTAAGGCCTGATGGGGTCAGAGTGCTTAGTCTGGAGATCCAGATGCGTTCAGCTCTTCTACGTTGGGCTGTGGACCATGTGCTGTTGGATTGGAGGATGGTGGCAGTTAGGGCCTTCCATCCATGTGAAATAAAATGTTGAACCAGCAATGTGTGTGTGTCTTTTTTCCGGGATATGTTGTATCTGTGTTGTGTGAAGCGGGTGAGAATAGAGTTGCTGGTTTCTCCCACATATTGCTTCTGACAGGTCTTGCAGCTAATTAAATAAACACAGTTTTTTGTTTTGGGGTGTCCAGATGAGTATAATTGGTAAACTGTGTTATTAAATTTGTTTCTGATCCAATTAAGCTGTTTGAAAAAGTCATTGTGACCTTTGACCTTGGATGGATGGAGCGGTTTAACCCTGGCTCTCACCAAGAAGTCCTGCAGATTTTTGTTTTTCCTGTAGGCTGCGATGATCTTATGCTTATTGAGAATTTGAGTGCTGGATTGAAGTTTAGAAAAATTGTTTTTAATATTATGGACCAGCTGACCTGCCGAGGCGGAGTAGGTGGTGATCAGAGGGATGGCCGGAGCGGCATCTGGGGGTCTAAGCTGGAGGAAGGACGCTCTGCATTTGCGGAGAAAGCTTTTGCTGTAACCCCTCTGGCTTAAGGCTCTGAAAAGGGTTCTGGTGGCTTCCAAAAAATCTGATTCTTGAGTGCAAATGCGATGGAATCTGAGTAATTGTGATTTTACTAGTCCAGAATAAGTGTGTTTAGGATGGAAGCTGCTTTTAAATAATAATGCGTGTGTGTCAGTGGGCTTGAAATAGACTTTAACGTCTAATTTATTTGTTGTGCTGAATTGTGGGCCTATATATGTGGTTGTATCCAGGAAGTCCACAGCTTTAACGCTAGTGGTGGATTTCAGAGTGATGGATGGATTGTGTGTGTTAAGAGAGTCGAGGAAGTCCTTAAAATCATCCTCCGAATGTGTCCAAACACCCCAGATGTCGTCCAAGTATCTGTAGTAGAAGAGTGGTTTTTTATGACATTTATCTAATGCTGCTGCCTCCCATTCGGCCATGAAAATGTTAGCGTAGGCCGGAGCAAATCTCTTTCCCATAGCTGTACCTTTGATCTGGAGAAAGAACTGACCATTGAACTCAAAATCATTTCTCCTAAGATTAATCTCAAGGAGTTGGATGAGCTCCCTGTCAGGCCGTCTGCTGTCAGGGTGACGGAAGAAAAGGTTTTTGACAGCTTCAATGCCCTCCCCAATATCTATATTGGTGTAGAGGCTGTCTACATCCATGGTGAAGATAATGGAGCCCTCAGGTATAGTGATATTTTTTATTTTATTAATAAAGTCATAGGTATCCTTAATGTAGCTAGGGTGTATAATTGATAAGGGATATAGATAGTGGTCAATATATTCTGCTGTTCCATATGTCTCGCTGCTGCAGTCTGAGACAATGGGTCTCCCTGGAGGAATCTGGTAAGGTTTGCTCCATTTCTCAGGTTCTTTGTGAATTTTAGGAAGCAGGTAGAAGCGTCTGACTCTGGGTTCGGATGAGCACGTCAGGTAAGTAAGCTGTTTTTTATTTATAAATTTTTTCTTATATAGGTTATCTAGAATTTTATTTATCATAGGGATTGTGTCCATAAATATAGGTTTGTCTAATTTGGAATAATAGGTTGTGTTTAATAATTGTCTATTTCCTTCCCAAATATATTGTGCTCGATCCATGATCACTATAGAGCTGCCTTTATCAGCAGGTTTGATGATGATGTCCTGATTGGATTTTAATTCATCCAGGGCTTTGTATTGGTCTGGGCTCAAATTGGGTCGGGCTGTCAGAAATCTAAACCTGGTATCTAGATATTTGAGGTCCTTGTTAAAAAGATCTTGAACTTCTGGAGGGAGGGCTCCTAGGGGAGGAGACCAATCAGATTCCGGCATGAAGGGCTGTTTAGCAGCCATGCCACTGTTTTCTTCATGGTCTGCATAATAAACTGCTAATTTGATTCTTCTATGGTATTTTTGTAGGTCAAATCTGGTTTGGAAGCTGGTAAGAGCTCTATCTGTGGGCCGGTTTGGAGCTGGAATAAAGGTAAGACCCCTAGAAAGTAGGGAACACTGTGCATCGGTAGGAACAAAGGTTTCAGACAGGTTACAAACATTGTTTAAAACAATCTTGCCCCGCTCACTCTGGCTTGTGGGGGATCCTAGTTTAAACACTCACACCATGTCTTTAGGATTCTGTCAGCTGTAGGTTTGGACCAGTGGATCTGGTCCTCCTCCACCTGGAAATCCTTCTGTGGCAGCGGTGGGAGGGTGTGTGGTAGTAGACGGATGTGTGAGTTCATCTCCTCCAGGAACCTCTGTTCTTGTGGTGGAAGGGAGTGAGAAAAGTTAATCACAGGAACCATGATGATAGCATTCGGGCATTTATTCATGGCTGCCCTGACTGCAGCCTTCATTTCTCCTGTGGTGATTCTAATGGAGCTCTGTGCCCTGTCATTGATCCCAAAGGAGAGGATCAGCTGTTCAACGTGATCAGCTGCTGGGGCCTTCTGAAGCAGGTTGGCTGCATGTTTCCATCTGGCCCCTGGAAAGCTGTCAATCTGGAGATCGGGGCACTGGAAGTGTGGAAACCTACTAACATTTGAGTCCCCCAAAATAATGTGCTTCCCCTTTAAGACCACTGTCCACTGTAGCATTTTGTCTAGTGTGCTGGTGTGTCTGGTGGGGGCAGTTACCTGGGGTGTAGCTTGTTGTTGGGCCTGGGTGCAGGACCGTGTTAGGGGTTTGAAATTTATTTTCCTCTGCACTCCTGCATTGAGCCTCTGGATGGTGTCCATCTGGGAGCCCATGGTGGGAGGATCTGGTTCCGGCTGTGGGCCTCGCGGTGTAGAAGAGAGTGGAAAGAGGGAGAATGAGACTCCCTGGGTTGGCTCTATCAAGCAGATGAGGTCCTCCACTGTGTCAGGAGCCTCCGACAGGACACTCAGGAGAGGGACATCATCATCCTCATCTGAGGGGGTGTGGTGAAGGTGTGGCCGCCCCCGTGGTTGTGATGCGGCCTGGGGCTCGCGTCGGCCTCCCGGCGATGATGCGGTGGTCTGAGTTGATGTCTGTAAGGGCATCCCGTGTCATGCTCTGGTGGTGATGCGGTGGATCCTGGAGATGAAGCCTGTCTGGGCGTCGTGTAGGCCTCCGATGGATGGTGGTGAGGTTGCTCCAGTGATGGGTGGAAAGGCCCCTGGTGTCGTGTCCTGTAAATCCTTGTGTTGGTGGTGTTGGTGCCAGGCGTCGATTCCTCCTGGTGTCCGTGTCGATGCGTGGAGAAGTGGTGGCAAGGTGATGCTGCATGCTCTCAAGCCGTGGTGGAGGGGCTGGGGCTGGGTGTCCATCCTGTGCGGGGGTCCGCTCCGTCATGGTGGCCATGTTGCGCATGCTGCTGGTCGTGTGGGAGGGGGGGGGTCCCTGGTGTTGGCCCCTAGGCTGGAGTGTCAGGCCTCGCCCAGCCCGGAAGCTGTAGTTGGAGGATGCAGCTTGCGGGAGGCTGAGGGGTCTGAGTGCTGGTGTGGTGTAGGGGTTTTCCAGGCAGTATGAGGTCTGGCTTCAACTGGGTCATGGAGAGAAGCATGATGACCCACCGTGTTGTGGGTGACCGAGAGGGGGTGGGATGTAGAGGGTGATTGTGGCTCTGGTTGAACGCTTCGTTCGGTGGGTCCACCAGGAAGTTCAGGTCCACTTCCTTTGGGGCTGTATCAGTTGTGTCCCCATTGAGCAGCAAAAATTCCATAATTTGTCCAAAGGGTCTCTTTGTCATGATTCGTCTGCCCAGGCTGCGTCTGACCCACTTTTGGGCTATCTCAAGTGTGCCAGAATGTCATTCTCCAAAGCTCAGTAGGTATTCTCTGAGATATTTAATTCCCTTTAATATAATGCTGGCTTGAGATCTGCTTGGTGTGATAAGCCCATTGATTTGGCGGTTCCCTCTATGTAAAGCCGTGTGAGGTTGTTTTGGATTGGATGGCTTAATAACTTCTGATAAATGTTCTTTAATTTTTTGCAGTGCAGGTGGGTATTTATTTGGATTTTTTATCAGAAATATTGTCTAGGTGGTGCTTATCTTTAAATTAAATTGTTCCATGCCCTCACCTTAGAGACCAAAGTCCGTATCTTCTGATTGGGCTGGCTGGGGTTCTGATTGGGGGCTTGGTCTGCCCCTGGTTCACCTGTTGCTGTGGGCGCTGTTGTTTTTGGTTTCCATGGCTGCCGGTGCTGATTTTTGTCCCGGCCCGCTGTGTGGTCCGTAGCGCTGCTGCTGGTGATTGTCGGTGCGTGGTGCGTTCAGTGGCTGTTGCGGCTGTCGTCGCGCCGGTTCCAGCTTGCTGGTTCGTCTGGGTCCTTTTCCAAGCCCATAGCGTGCTGTTTGTTGAAGGGCGCGTGGTCGTTGAAGACCGTTGTACCTGGTCGTAGGATCATCCTGCTGCTGTTGTGGCGCTGGTTCGCTGGCGGCCCGTGGTGATGTTGCTGCTGGAAGGGGCGTGGTGCGTTTGAGGGCTGCTCGTACTGGCGGGCTCCAGTTTGGCTGGTTTCGGTTTCGGGTCCTCGGCTCGTTACCTGGTCCGTAGCGCTTGGGTTGTTTGATACGGGCTGGTGCGTTTGTGTGGCCGTTGGACCTTAGCGTGATGGCAAAGTCACGGCACTGTGGTGGCTGTCTGGAGTCGCTTCCTCCGTATCGGGGTTGCGCACCGCTGTAGCGCGTTCATGGGACCGCGCTCATTGTGTGTTGGCCGGCGTCTCTCCCCCGTAGCGTTCATCTGATGCTGGTGTGATCGTGTCCCCCCGTGTCGGTTGCGTGTGACCGATGCATAAGATCGGTTGTGGGCTGGATATGGTGTGATCTGGAGGCCGTACCCATACTCCGAGAGCGGTTTCTGGTGTTTGGTTCTGGTGCGTTTTTGACCTTGTTGGGGGGCGCCCCCGGGTGGTAGGTAACTGTAGTCCAGCCGTGCTTCCAGGTTTTCCTCTCTCAAGCATGGAGTCACAAATGCTGCGGGATTTCCGAGTAGGTGCAGCTTAGCTAAAAGCTAGTTAACTGCTCTTGCTAGCTAAACTTTTCTTAAAGAAAAAACAAAAAAAATAAAGTAATGCGTAAGAAGGGTCCAAGACTGTGGTTTTCTCTCTTTTGCCAACAGGCTTTATTGGCAAAAGGTAGCAAAAAAACAAAATGCACAGAAATTTCGCGACGTTTCGGTTCAGATGAACCTTCATCAGGCCGCTTGCTGTGCAGAGTGAACGGTTTTTACAGGAAAACTTTATTGTTGGAGTTCATGCTGACCGTGATTGGCTCAGGCTGCACCTGCTCGACATGACACCATACAGATAACTGTAAGATATATAATGCTTAGAGAATCGGAGACTATATACAGAGATTCATACAAACAGATGTAATTTAGAAAAAAATAAAAACAAAGAACAATAGATTAGTCTGAAAAAGAAAAACAATTCCCTCATTGTTAGGCAAAATGATGATCGTTTTTCTGTTTATTATTTTTACAGAAAAAACACGGAAAAGAAAGAAAAAAGAAAAAATATGATGTTTATTATTTGAGTTTTTTTGTTTTCTTAAAAGAAAATATATTTATTTAGTATTTAAATATTCTTGTGATATTTGGATTATATTATAGTTTGGATGATATTTATAATTTATTTCTGTGTTATTGTGTTATCATTATTATTTATGAAATTTTTTCTTTTTCCTTTTTTTTCTATTTAGATGCCAGTGTTCCACAAGGAGGTAGTAGTAGAGAGCCAATCTAGAAATAGCCCGGTGTAGATCCAGGGCTCTGATTAAAAGCATCCCGCCATTTGTGGTCTGATGCCTCCCTCTAGTGGTTGAAATATTTCATCACACCCATTATTCTGAATTTTGTTTGTTGTACAGGATTGGGATTTTTACCATTGGGTCTGATTAGTGTGGAGTGCTCGTAACAACCCTATGGTCTGCTGGGTGGTCCCAGAATTAGAGTAGAGTGTGAAGTAAGTATTATTTTAATTATAATTTTTTATATAGAGCCCAGGGAGTATTTTTTAGGGTCGATGTATATTAGGGCTTGGTCTATAAGGTTCCAGATTTTAGGTTTAGGGTCACGGTAATTATGTATTTAAGGTTAGGGCCACGGTAAGTATTTTAGGGTTAGAATAAATGTTAGGGTTCAGGTAGATATTCCTAAGGTTAGTTAAAGGTGGTATGTAGGGTTTATAGACTTAAAGTTTAGGTAAGGTACATATTAATTTAGATTTGAGAGGGTCAATTAGAAGTTTGGTTATAAGTGTGATGGAATTTAGGTTTAGGCACGGTGAAGTATTAACTTTAGGTTTGGGTCAGTTTAGAGTTTGGTTTATAAGGGTGATGTATTTAGGTTAGCAAGTGAGTATTAATTTAGGTTTAGGCAATTTAGAGGTTTTGGTGTTATAAGAGTGATAAAATTTAGTTTAGGCAAGGTGATTATGGGATTTAGGTTTAGGTCAGATTTTAGAGGTTTGGTTTAATCATGGTGATAAAATTTTTAGGTTTAGGCACGGTAAGTATGGGTTTAGGTTAGGTTAGATTAGAGGTTTGGTTTATAAGGATCATGACTTTAGGTTAGGCAAGGTAAGTAATAATTTAGGTTTAGGTCAGATTAGAGGTTTGGTTTATAAGGGTGATAGAATTTAGGTAGGCACGGTAAGTATGGGTTTTAGGTTTAGGTCAGATTAAGAAGGTTTGGTGTAGGATCCATGGACTTTAGTTTAGGCAAGGTAATAGTAATTTAGGTTTATGGTTGGAGAATTTAAGTTTTAAGCCAGGTAGTATCTCTTAAGGTGGAGGCATAGAAATACCAGACTTAGATTAGTCCCATTCTGCGAGCTAAATATATGTTGGTGATTGTTTCCTGTTTTGTTTTTTTCATTCTCCAGGTGAATCAGGTGGAAGGCTAAGAGGTCAGGACCCCAGAGGAGCGGCAGCTCAGAGGGCTACGGGCTGGTTAGGGATTCTGAAAAGGAGAGGGGTCCGCCACCGAGGCAGCAGATCCCCCTGTGCACAGGCGCCTCTGCGCCAGCCCCCCCAGGGGCCTACTTCTCATTAAGGCCTGATGGGGTCAGAGTGCTTAGTCTGGAGATCCAGATGCGTTCAGCTCTTCTACGTTGGGCTGTGGACCATGTGCTGTTGGATTGGAGGATGGTGGCAGTTAGGGCCTTCCATCCATGTGAAATAAAATGTTGAACCAGCAATGTGTGTGTGTCTTTTTTCCGGGATATGTTGTATCTGTGTTGTGTGAAGCGGGTGAGAATAGAGTTGCTGGTTTCTCCCACATATTGCTTCTGACAGGTCTTGCAGCTAATTAAATAAACACAGTTTTTTGTTTTGGGGTGTCCAGATGAGTATAATTGGTAAACTGTGTTATTAAATTTGTTTCTGATCCAATTAAGCTGTTTGAAAAAGTCATTGTGACCTTTGACCTTGGATGGATGGAGCGGTTTAACCCTGGCTCTCACCAAGAAGTCCTGCAGATTTTTGTTTTTCCTGTAGGCTGCGATGATCTTATGCTTATTGAGAATTTGAGTGCTGGATTGAAGTTTAGAAAAATTGTTTTTAATATTATGGACCAGCTGACCTGCCGAGGCGGAGTAGGTGGTGATCAGAGGGATGGCCGGAGCGGCATCTGGGGGTCTAAGCTGGAGGAAGGACGCTCTGCATTTGCGGAGAAAGCTTTTGCTGTAACCCCTCTGGCTTAAGGCTCTGAAAAGGGTTCTGGTGGCTTCCAAAAAATCTGATTCTTGAGTGCAAATGCGATGGAATCTGAGTAATTGTGATTTTAGGGTCTATAAACCCTACATACCAAACCTTTAACTAACCCTAAGGAATACTTACCTGAACCCTAACATTTATTCTAACCCTAAAAATACTTACCGTGGCCCTAAACCTAAAAACATACTTACCGTGACCCTAAACCTAAAATCTGGAACCTTATAGACCAAGCCCTAATATACATCCGACCCCTAAAAAATACTCACCTGGGCTCTATATAAAAAATTAATAAATAAAATAATACTTACTTCACACTTTACTCTAATTCTGGGACCACCCAGCAGACCATAGGGTGTTACGAGCACTCCACACTAATCAGATCCCAATGGTAAAAATCCAATCCTGTACAACAAAACAAAATTCAGAATAATGGGTGTGATGAAATATTTCAACCACTAGAGGGAGGCATCAGACCACAAATGGACCGAGGATGCTTTTATCAGAAGCCCTGGATCTACACCGGGCTATCTTCTAGATTGGCTCTCTACTACTTACCTCCTTGGGGAACACTGGCATCTAAATAGAAAAAGGAAAAAGAAAAAATTAATAAATAATAATATAAACACAAAAAACACAGAAATAAATTATAAATATCATCCAAACTATAATATAATCCAAATATCACAAGGAATATAAATAATAAATAAATATATTCTTCTTTAGAAACAAAAAAACTCAATAATAAACATCATATTTTTTCTTTTTTCTTTCTTTCCTTGTTTTTCTCTGTAAAATAAAAACCAGAAACGATCATCATTTGCCTAACAATGAAGGGAATTGTTTTTCTTTTTCTGACAATCTATTGTTCTTTGTTTTTATTTTTCTAAATACATCTGTTTGTATGAATCTCTGTATATAGTCTCCGATTCTCTAAGCATTATATATCTACAGTTCTCTGTATGGTGTCATGACGAGCAGGTGCAGCCTGAGCCAATCACGGGTTAGGGTTAGGGTTAGGGTTAGGGTTAGGGTTAGGGTTAGGGTTAGGGTTAGGGTAGGGTTAGGGTTAGGGTTAGGGGCCAGGAAAATCAGGTCCTTTTTGTCCCTTTTTTTCTCTTGCCAAGTTGCCCGCTGGCGTCCGAGTTGGCAGGAAGGTCCGCTTTGCCATCCGGGTAGTTCTCAAAGAGTGCCAGGTGGGGGTCAAGCGGGCCACGGGGCCGGATCTGCAATACGGAGCAGACACACTAGATGGCAGTCAAGCCCTTTGGTTTTCCTTTAGCCAAAAGTGTGCCCGAACCGGGAATTTAGTGCGGATTTTGTTATTAACCCTTTAAATGCTGGCGGTTTTTGATTTTTTAACCCTTTAAATGCCAAACAGTGAGTTTGGGTGGGCCAATAGGGTGGAAGACGGTGCCATATGTCTGTAAAAAGTATTTTTGCGGCGTTATGGGAGCGTTTGGCGAGGGCTGGGGTCGGACAAAGGGGTCACCGCTCGGACTCA